>NC_092426.1:37955588-38111556 GCF_036169615.1 Heliangelus exortis
TTCTTATCACCTCGCCCCGCCCGCCGACCCCGACCCGGCCCGGCCCGGCCCTTGCCGCCCACCTCCCTCCGCCCCTCAGCCGCCAGCCCACACCCGTGCGCAGGCGCACAACGCCCCCCGCCCCCGGGGCGCAGGCGCCATCTCTGGAGCCGCGGCCGCTGAGGCTGAGGCTGCCTACGAATCCCAGAAAGCAGCGTGCGGACAGCCCCGGCCCCGCTGTCGCGGGGGTTGGGTGCGGGCTCTGATGGGGCCGCCCTCGGGGCGTGGTCGGCGCCTCGGTGTCTCGCTGCGGCCCCTCCCTTGCTCAGTGCCACCTGTGTCCCGCCGCGGTGGCTCCGTCTCCGTTGCGTCCGGGTGCCGCGGCATGGCCCGCAGCAGTGAGCACTTCGGTGCCTTCCTGGAGAGGAGCGTTAAAGTCACCTTAAAATGCGGCGTCTTCCAGGGGGTGCTGCAGCACCTGGGCCCCGAGCGGAGCCTCCTCCTGCGGTCAGGTCGGGGCCCGGTGCCGTGACGGTCAAGGCCGCGCCCCGACGGCCCTCAGAAGGCTCCAGTGCCTGGGAGGGGAGCGGGGGGGCCCGGTGCCATGGGCCCGGTGCCGTGGCCCGGTGCCGTGGAGGGTGGAGGCGCGGGTGGCAGAGTGCCCTGGGCACTGTATCAGTGTGGGCATCTGGGTGCTTCCCGGGAGCCAAAATGGGCCCTGGGATGGATAAAATATGGAAGAGATCAGAGCTGCACCTGCCAGTGCTCTCCCCTGTGAGAGGGGGGGAAAGACCCAGGGTTTGTCTCCTGCTCGGTGCAGTCACCTTGTAGAAACCCTTTTCTGCAGACTGAAACTTAACCCATTTGATTATTACTTTTTTTTTTTTTTGCTGGTTAATAGTACCACCTGGTCCTATGGCCTGCCTTTGTTCTGCAAATGGTAAAAGTTTTTACTACAAACAGTGGAACCTACTGTATGTCTGTTTTTTTTTTTTTCTCCCTCATTTCAGTGAAGAACTTGGAAACGGGCAGAAGCACTCCAGGACTAAAGATGTTTTTTGGCCATGAAATAGTCAGTGGTGAGCCTTTTCTGACAGCGTTTCAGGGCACAGGGATCATGCCAACTTGGAGTTTAGCATTTCAATTCTTTTTATCATTCTGATGAATTTTTCAGTTGCATATCTTTTTTTTTTTTTCTAAAGTCAGTAGGAATTAGAATGTCATATCAGCCACACAGATTTTATTCCACAGTTATCTAGCAGTGAAATAATTCCCCACTTTGCAAAGGTTTTGTAAGTGTACTGCATTAAAGCTTATTAAATACATAATGAATAAAGTCCACTAATGAAATTAACAACTCTGAAGGTAATTAGATGAGATAAGCATGCCCCTTGTTAGTGTCCTGAAGGCAAGTTACTTGTTAATGTCCTGAAGTCATTGGTGTATGTTCTTGAATGAGGAAGTTTTTCACTAATAGACTCTGCTGGGAAGTTATGCATAAAGTTCTAGTTCTTGCTTTTGCTTTTAGTTGCATAGGAAAAGCATCTGTGTTACGTGGTCTCTTTGTGTGAGCCCCTTTCAGTGATTCACTAGTGATAAGAATATGAGCTTATATAAGGAAAAAAATTTCTAATGATTAAAGATCCTGTGCTTTTCTGTTGGCATCTGCTTTGCCAAGGAGCAAAGTGATGAGGGTGAAATAGCTCTAAGGCAAATACTGGACTTCCAAGTGACTAACTGACTGCATTCTGCCTTTTTCCTTGTGTCTGCTTTCTTCTAAATGTAATAGTCTGTAAAGTAAGTCGTTGTAGTTTGATACAGACTTTGGTTTTGGTGGGATGCTAACCCATTAGTCTTGTTTAAAGGCTAGAGTTCTGCAAAGACACCTTTTCTAGGCTAATGATGTAAGTTGTTTTGTATAGACCTGTACATCAGAGTGAATGTAAAATAATTTAAACTATACTTCTGAATTTATATTTTTTTTATATCTATGTCCACGTCCTGTGGTGCTTAGTATTGGTTATAGTTATCCTTTTTGGGGAGATAATGGGTGTCTAAAAGTTGCTTTTCAGCACTGGGGTATAAATTCTTTGCTTCTATTGCAGTGGAATTGCTGGATGAACCAAATTCAGGGAAGGGAGCAGCAGTGCCCTCTGAGTATGTAGAAATGTTTCTTTCTTTTCGTGGTAGGAGAAGGGATGGGATGTGCTTGCTAAAATGTACAGCCCCTACTTATATTTAGTATAATACTAATGTTCAGACTCAGCTGTGCCAGGTTTGTGTTTCTCTGCTCTCAAGTGGTGAGCAAGGTGGTGACTGAAAGGCCTCTACTGTGTAAAAGTTTCTCTGAAGTTATTGCTTACATTTTGCCTCTCTTGCTTTTTTATCTTTTATCTTTTTTTTTTATCTTTCTTTTTCCTCCCATTAGTGTTCCTAGGTAGAAGAATGTTTGTTCTGTTTCCCTCTCAGCCTGTGGTCTCAGTGCTCCCATGAGCACTTCTTTTGTGGTAGAACAGTCCCAGGAGAGTTGCACAGGGCAGGTTAGGTTTATACAGGTGCTCTCAAACCAGGTATAAATGTGACTTCAGGAAACTGGTAAAAGGAATGCTACAAAGTCCTGCAGATCCATGTTCCTGGATGGCTTTCCTTGGAGTCTTCTCACAAGATCACATTTGAATAGTTCATTCTTCCTCTTAAGAGGAGTGGGAATCAAGTGGTGTTGACTGAATCTTTAAAATATATTTTAAAACACATAGAATTGTAACCAGCAATGCTTCTTTCATGCTGCTGCCTTATCTTTTTTCTCCCTGTTAAGTAAGCCTGTGTTCACACATACTTGAATATGCTTAACCTCAGTAGCAGATGCCTGTGTTAATCCTTTAAATGCAGAATTTTAGATACAGGATTCTTCAGCTACATCTAAAGGTTGGTCAGAAAGGTTTTTTTTTTTTAATGGCTTTATTCTGTTGAGATAGAGAGGTACATGACTGGAGCTTTGTGATCATAATGGAATGTTTTTATATTAATATAAGGAAATTTATACTAATAAATCCTGTTTCCCAGTGAAGTAGTATTGACCTCAGACTGCCCTGTCACAGAAATGAAGCATGTGGTGACATCTTCAACCAGGTGCATGTTTATTATTTTTTTTGTCTTGCTACCATTTGGTAAGATTTAATAACTTCCATTTGATTACAGTAACATTTTGGTAGTTATAATTGTTCTAAGTATTGATGAACTTTATAAAATCACCTTCCAATTACAGTAGCTAACTAATGAATCAAATATTATTGACTCAGTGAAAAGATTTGCAGATATTTAAGTTGTGTGGTTCTTAATTCTTCATACTTTGAACTCTTTCTTCCCTTGAAACCACTGCTGATCTTTGCAGTGAGCATCTGTTCAGGTTCTGCTTTCCCCTTTTGCTTCCAGAATAAATGTGAAAATGAAATGTGTAGTTTTGTACAAAGTAAGCTTATTATTGAGCAGCTTCAAGATCTTCTTTAAAAACAATGCACATTGGTTTGGGAAGTTGCTTCCCATGTAACAGGCCATTGCTTATTTTTTATATGCCAGTGGATGGCATTGGATGAAGTAATTTTCTTTATGAAAATGTCCATGATGGACATTTCCACCATTCCATGGTGGAATATGTGATGTGTGACTTCTGTGCTCTGTGTGGTTGCTTGCCTTGCTCCTGCAGGTGCACTTCAGCTGCTGAAGGGAACAAACAAGCAGACACAGGACAAGCAGGTTGTGGCCCATGGAATTCTCCTTGTGTTTCCCTGGAGAGCCAGCTCAGAGCCTCAAATAGGTTAAAATACTCCCCCTCAGGTAATGTGGGTTTTAGTGAAGCAGTGTAGTTAGTTTGTCTTTGGTGTTCAACATCTTTCCCAGCAGTTGTAATCTCTTGGTTTGCCTCTATCAGAACAGGATGTATTCTGAAAGAAGAATGATCACAGAAAGGTACAGAGCTTGTTATCTGCAGATATGCTCTTTGCCTGCAGACACATTCACATCAGAAGGATCTGATGTGAACCTGGAATCTGCATTCCAGGATGTTTATCTTCTGGCTCTTGTGAACTGTGAAAACAGCTGTGCAGCACAGCTGATCTTTTGGAGAAATCAAAGTTTTTCAGCCCAGTGAGCATTCCTCTCTGGTTGTTGTTTTAATCTTATTCTTGTTCCTGAAATGTATGAGGCACGACAGACAACTCAGAGCTCAAGAAGACTTTTGCTCTTGGTTTCTGTGCTGGCTTTCACGTGCTTGTGATGATTGAGTTGTGTGGTTCCTGCTTCACACACAGACCCAAGCACAGATCCAAAAGCTCCTTCTGTTCTTGTAGAGCTGTGACAACAGTGCAAGACCTGCACAGGCAATGACCCGTGTGCTGGAGGAGAAAATCAGCAAGGGCTCTTGTGATCTGGGAGAGCCTTTAAAAGTGTGTTCTTCTGATATTTTAATTGACTATTATTCTGGATATAACACAGGGAAGATTGTCCCTGTGTTGTCATGGATGCGTGTTACTAACGTGCATTTTTACCTAAAGATAGGGCAGTATCTTAAAGAGAGCCCTACTTTATCTGTTCATTAGAGATTGTTAAGATAAAAAAATACTACAATGTGGCCCCTTTCCCCCTTTCCCCCCTTTCCCCCCTTTCCCCCCTTTCCCCCCTTTCCCCCCTTTCCCCCCTTTCCCCCCTTTCCCCCCTTTCCCCCCTTTCCCCCCTTTCCCCCCTTTCCCCCCTTTCCCCCCTTTCCCCCCTTTCCCCCCTTTCCCCCCTTTCCCCCCTTTCCCCCCTTTCCCCCCTTTCCCCCCTTTCCCCCCTTTCCCCCCTTTCCCCCCTTTCCCCCCTTTCCCCCCTTTCCCCCCTTTCCCCCCTTTCCCCCCTTTCCCCCCTTTCCCCCCTTTCCCCCCTTTCCCCCCTTTCCCCCCTTTCCCCCCTTTCCCCCCTTTCCCCCCTTTCCCCCCTTTCCCCCCTTTCCCCCCTTTCCCCTTCCTTTTCTTCCATGCATAATAATGACAAAAAGTAACACATAACTCACTTTAAAAGATTGAGGTTTTCTGTCAAAAAGACAGAATTTTTTTCATGCTCTAGACCATACTTGTCTGAATTCCAGTTCAGGGACCTGTTAGGTGTGTTCAGGACATGGAGAGGGAAGAACTGAACAGCTACAGCAGACGGGTGATTATAAAACTAAAACACATACTTTGTGTAAATCTAACAATTGTTTTTTCTTCCTTTTAGAGAAGAAGGAAGAAGAGAGTGTGGAGTACACAGTTGTTGATTGTTTCCAGCAGAAATTTGGCTCAGCAGTAAGTACTGATGGAAGCTCTTGCACAGTGTATGTGACTTAGAATCCTAGAATCATAGAATCAGCTGGGTTGGAAGGGACCTCAAGAGATCATCAAGTCCAACCCTTGATCCACTACCAATACTTCTCCAACTACTTCTATGCCTGGGTCATTCTGGTTGTCATTAGAGCCATGAGGTGTGAATCCATCCAGGTTTTTGAGCACTGCTTTTTAAGATCTTACACTGGAAATCACTTTTGCATACTGCAGTGAAATTTGAGTATAGGTGGTAATTGGCTTCTTTAAGTCAAGTAGAAATAGTTCCTCTGGTGGCATCCAAGTCTATTCAAAGAGTGCAAATCTGCAGGGAAAGAGTGCAGTGCCTGTGAGTTTGCAGTGAGTGGATGTGAGTCTGCATTAGTGTCTGTTAGTTCCTTTTTTTCAGCTTCTGTCACCAGTGGCTGAGGTGAAGGACAAGTGCTTGAAAGAGTCCAGAGTCCAGCGCAGAGCTACTGAGATGATTAAGGGAGTGGAACATCTCCCTTATGAGGAAAGGCTGAGGGAGCTGGGTCTCTTTAGTTTGGAGAAAAGGAGACTGAGGGGTGACCTCATCAATGTTTTCAAATATGTAAGGGGTGAGTGTCAGGGAGATGGAGTTAGGCTTTTCTCAGTGGTGACCAGTGATAGGACAAGGGGTAATGGGTGTAAATTGGAGCATAGGAGGTTCAAGTTGAATATCAGAAAAAATTTTTTTGCTGTAAGGGTGACGGAGCCCTGGAACAGGCTGCCCAGGGGGGTTGTGGAGTCTCCTTCACTGGAGACATTCAAAACCCCCCTGGACACGTTCCTAGGGGATGTACTCTAGGGGGCCCTGCTCTGGCAGGGGGGTTGGACTAGATGATCTTTCCAGGTCCCTTCCAACCTCTATGATTCTATGATTCTATGATTCTATGATTCTATGATTCTATGATTCTATGATTCTATGATCAGTATTACTATTTAATGAATAATTAGTTTGTTTAGGAAGGGAACAGCATGAGTGTTTGTTGGCATTAGGAAAGGGAAATCATTGTGTCATTTTAGTAGGTATTTGGACCTCTGGACAGTCCTGGACCTTTTTCTCTTAAATCATGTATAACAACATAAGTGGACTTGGTAGAACTTGCAGCCAATGATAGATTTATTGTTAAATTTAATACCATTTTGAAATCCTGAGTAAGACCAGCAATACTATGGGTTCTCCATGCCATTTTGTGTTGCAGTAACACCAGTTGACATTTGGCCTCATCCCATGGTATTTCTATTTCACATACAGAGGAAAAACCTCTTCCCCACAGGAAGAGATTTCCCTGCTCACAGACAGCTGTTGCTAGAAAAGAAACTGGCTTTTTATTTCTGTTTATGCCTCATGCTACATGTGCACTACAGGTTTCTTTATCTTAATTGTCTGAAAAATTTCTATGTCTGTGACAGTAATAGGTTTTTCTGTTATACCATGGAAAATAAATGAGTTATCTTTTTTTATCTGAAGGGAACATATTATTTATGTAATCTTAAGGAAGTTCCTAAAACCTACTTAGGATAATTTTCTGGTAGGAGGTCCAGAGAGTCTGTGTTCTTTAGTTGTCCATAATCTTTGCTAAATTTACCATTGATGTTTTTAGTTGTGGAATTTTCAACTCTTATCTATAATGGACTGAATCTTGTTTATTTCTCTTGGATCACTATACATGAGATTTGTTGTGCTTTTGGTATTCCATTTTTAAATACAGGTCATGGCCAGAAAAATTTCATTTTACTGTTTGTCCCTCTGCCTATCATTCTCTGGCACTTTTAATTTTATTTTTTATTCCATTTTTTTCTTTTTGTTTTGTTTTTTCACTAGATACTCCACCTAAAACAGCAGAGTGTTGTCAGTGTAGCAGGAGAAGGTGTCAATTTGTGTCGTCATGGGAAACTCTCATTGCTTGAGGTAAGAGGCAGGTATTTCCCAAAATGTGACACTAAACAGAGGCATAACTGAAATATTTGGGGAAATATTTGTGTTTAAAACTTACTTACATAGCTGGTTTGGTAAGGAATATGATATTCTTCCAGATCAGTTATTTAATTGAAAGTGTTACAGAAAGAATTATGCTACTATAAGGCAATATAATAATTACTTGCATGTGATATATTAATATAATAACAATATAATAAATAATATAAAAATATAAAATAATATAATAAGATAAAATATATTAAAATACAATAACTTCTACATAATATATAAATTTGTATGTAATGATGTAACATTGTTTGCCATCTTTTTGCACTTGTGTACAGGTAGAGGTGTTACACAAGTACAGCTGTTACCTATTGAAAACCTGCAAGACCTCATCTGACAATGATACAGTATCTTAATTAGCTGTGATGTTATCAGCATCTGAAAAAGAAGTGTTGAAAGGAGAATATGTTTGCTCAAAATCTTAGTTTATTTTTGAACAGGTTTGAAAGCGAGTGGGTTTTTCCCAAGCAAAACCTTGTGTGGGAGTTTGTGCTTCAAACTCAGCTCATTTATGCAGTAATGTCTACAAAATATTTGCCTTGGTATGGCAAAATTGCTTTCAAATAACAACTTTTCTTACATCACAATCATTTTGAACACAGGCAAAACCTAAATTTTATATCCTGTTTGAAATGCTCAGGTGGAAAACAGCGTTTTTTGATAGTGGTCTTTGACAGTGAAAGGAATGTCACAGGCACAAGAATTTTCTTGCAAGTGGTTCTTTCAAAGTGTCACTGTAATAGGTGTGGGAATTTATTTTAAGTATTGTGCATAGAGTTTGCTGTTGATATGGCTCAAAATGGTGTATTTAACTGTGTATAGCAGACTACTGGGTTGTTATTTTTTAATTACTGTGAGAGTTTTTGAGCACCTCTGGCAAAAAACAAGGTTTGTTCATGAATTAGGATTAAGGAAACCAAACCTGCTCTTCCCAGCATATGCCTGTGCATAGGAAATGATGGCTTGTGAGCAACAGTGCATTCCCCCAGGGATCAGTGTTGGGCCCAGTTCTGTTTAATATCTTTATCGACGACTTAGACGAAGGGATTGAGTCCATCATCAGCAAGTTCGCAGATGACACCAAGCTGGGGGGAAGTGTAGACCAACTCGAAGGCAGGAGGGCTCTGCAGAGGGACCTGGACAGACTGGAGAGTTGGGCTGATTCCAACGGGATGAGGTTCAACAAGGCCAAGTGCCGGGTCCTGCACTTTGGCCACAACAACCCCATGGGGAGCTCCAGGCTGGGGACAGAGTGGTTGGAGATCAGCCAGGCAGAAAGGGACCTGGGAGTCTGGATTGCCAGGAAGCTGAACAGGAGCCAGCAGTGTGCCCAGGTGGCCAAGAAGGCCAATGGCATCCTGGCCTGTATCAGAAACAGCATCACCAGCAGGTCCAGGGAGGTGATTCTGCCCCTGTACTCAGCGCTGGTGAGGCCACACCTCGAGTACTGTGTCCAGTTCTGGGCCCCTCAGTTTAAGAAGGATGTAGAGGTCCTGGAACAGGTCCAAAGGAGGGCAACCAGGCTGGTGAAGGGACTCGAGCACAGGCCCTATGAGGAGAGGCTGAGAGAGCTGGGGCTGTTCAGCCTGAAGAAGAGGAGGCTCAGGGGAGACCTCATTGCTGTCTACAACTACCTGAAGGGAGGCTGTAGCGAGGTGGGAGCTGGACTCTTTTCACAGACGACCTTCTACAAGACAAGAGGACACAGTCTTAAGTTGTGCCAGGGGAGGTTTAGGTTAGATATTAGAAAGAATTTCTTCACGGAGAGGGTGATCAGGCAATGGAATGGGCTGCCCGGTGAGGTGGTGGATTCTCCGTCCCTGGAGACATTTAAAAAAAGACTGGATGTGGCACTCAGTGCCATGGTCTAGCAACTGCTCCGGTGGGTCAAGGGTTGGACTAGATGATCTCTGAGGTCCCTTCCAGCCCGGCTAATTCTATGATTCCCTACTGCTTTGAAACCCATTCTTCTTCTGTCCCTCACTCATTTTCTCTGCAACTGCCTTGTAGATGGCAACAAAGAGCCGGATTTTCCTATTTGATATCTTCCTTCTGGGACCTCAGGCTTTCAAAAATGGATTACAAATGGTGCTTGAAGATAAAAACATCTTGAAGGTAAGGCTACAGGAGATGTGAGGACACTTTCAAGTGGCTGAGGTCACTTATATAATCTAGCAACACCAAAACTGGACACAACTTTGACAGCTTTCTCTTGCTTTAGATCATGCACGACTGCCGCTGGATCTCAGACTGCCTCTTTCACCAGTATGGTGTCCTTCTCTCCAATGTCTTTGATACACAGGTACCCTTCAAATAACCTGTTTGGCAATCAAAGATTCAGCAAGAAACACTTCAGCTTTGTTCAGGGCATTTTCTCAGAGAAGGTTTTGCTATACTAGAATGTGAACTAAGTAAATGTAGTGGTTTTGTTCCAGCTACAAAGAAGCAGCAGGCAAGACTGATCATGGTGTTATTTAGATTCTTGTGTGGACCCATTTTTAAAAGATCCTTAGTATCTAATATTAACAGCAAGTGTATTGGTTGGGTTATTTTTATAAGATATATTATCAGTGATTTTGATCGAAGTTGGCACAACCTGAGGTTACTGTGACTTAAACAGAAGCCAGGTCAGCTTGTGCTTTATATTCTTTGTTACTCTTTCTGTCCTTCTCACAAGTGTAGAAAAATACTCAGGTTACAGGTATCCATCACTGGGAAAAACCTGTTTATAAAACCAGTGTTGGAAGTGAGAGAACAAGCTAGGTTAGCACAAAAATCTTGTTTTTACTGGTGCTGGCCCTGGTAGTTGTAGTAGCTAATGTTGCACTACTAAGTGGAGAATTAGAGACTTTTGAGAAAGCAATTGTGTTATGTTCTCTGATTTTGCACAATGGGCATGAATATGTTATGCATCAGTGTGTATAACTTGTCCTGGCCTGTACACTGACTTTTATTTCATAGATATGACTGCCTGTAGTAACTCTTCAAAGCCCTAATCTTGGCTACATACTAAGCTTTATACAGTGGAGGATTCTCTGAGTCTCCTTCTGATCTTAGTTTGGCCTTTTGCCCCTAGAAGGTATGAAATGTAGAAGTCTGGATTAGATGGGATCCTGCTTGCATAATTTGAAAAATGTTTTTCATCCCTGCTTTTGGCCAGTTGCTGCAAATATTTATTCCTTGCAATGAATCACCTAAAATAATTAACACCACGTGTAGAGCATGGCAGTGAAAGCTTTAGGTGTTCACCTTCTGTCTTCTTCCTTGATGTTCTTATGGTACTTAAACATCACCTGTTGAAATACCTTTTAATTAAAATGTCTGTAAAAATCTGATACTGCTATTTCACATTTGGCTGCCTTGGGGTTTGTATGTGTGTCCCTGCTGTACTGTAACAGCCTAAAAAACTGCAGAGTGAGTCTGCAACTGTCATTTGTCAGTGCTTATTCCCCTAACATTGCCTTTGGGGACACTTGGATGCTGCATCATGAGGCTAGAGCATTCTCACACTCTGAAATTCCTGTTTTAAAATGTTCTTTGTTGCATATCCGTGTAGTACTGAAAGAAATAATAGATTTCTTCCTAGAGGTGTGTGCTGAAAGAAGAAAATTTGACAGCTTGAGACTTTCCATAAGACAAGTGTCCATGCAAGGTTTAATTATAAAATGTAGAAGTCACTGATATTGTCAGATTTGAGATCAATTTGCAGTGAATTTGGCCAAAGATTCTCACAGTGAAAGCTAAAGCATTGTGTTCATTGTGGGCAAGTTTATTCTGTAACTGTTCATTCAGATTAGACTTTTTATTAATATTAACCACAAAGATGGTTTTATTTTTATTTAAATATTTAAGTCTTTTCTCTCCTTGTTTGGACAGCACTGAAATTTTTTTACTAGAAACACTCTAACCACCTAGAAGAATCATAGAATAGAATAGAATCATAGAATGGGCTGGGTTGGAAGGGACCTCAGAGATCATCAAGTCCAACTCTTGATCCACTCCCACTGCAGTTCCCAGCCCATGGCACTGAGTGCCACATCCAGGCTCTTTTGAAATATCTCCAGGGATGGAGAATCCACCCCTTCCCTGGGCAGCCCATTCCAGTGTCTGATCACCCTCTCCCTAAAGAAATTCTTTCTAATGTCCAACCTAAACCTCCCCTGGCACAACTTGAGACCTCTTGTGCCCTCTTGTCTTGCTGAGAGTTGCCTGGGAAAAGAGCCCAACCCCCCCCTGGCTCCAACCTCCTTTCAGGGAGTTGGAGAGAGTGATGAGGTCTCCCCTGAGCCTCCTCTTCTCCAGCCTCAACACCCCCAGCTCCCTCAGCCCTTCCTCACAGGACTTGTGCTGGATCCCTTCCCAGCCTCCTTGCTCTTCTCTGGACCTGCTCCAGCACCTCAATCTCCTTCCTGAGCTGAGGGGCCCAGAACTGGACACAGGACTCAAGCTGTGGCCTCCCCAGGGCTGAGCACAGGGGCAGAATCCCTTCCCTGGACCTGCTGGCCACGCTGTTCCTCAGCCAGCCCAGGATGCCATTGGCCTTCTTGGCCACCTGGGCACACTGCTGGCTCCTGTTCAGCTTCCTGTCAAATGCACTATATTTCCATAGATTTCAACTTGATCTTTTTTTTTGGCTTGGAGTAAAAGAAAGTAATTGCTTGAGAATGTCTTTCCTGAGGTTCCTCTTCATCTACACTTGGCCACTAAGAGAGAAAGACCACAGAAGGTTTTAGTGATCAGAATACAAAGGACTACTCAGTAATGAGTGATGGAAACTCCCTCTAGCTGGTGATTTGTGCTTAAAATCCAGTGAAGGTCAGCTTCACCTACATCTTCTCCATTTTCTTTTCTTCCTTGAACTCATCCATTTGAATTGTTGCAGGTCCTTTCTCCAGATCAGTTTTCTGCCACTTTTCAGCTGATGGTTGTAGCCTTCTTTGAGCTGCAGGAATGTAGCCAGCACAGCAGAAGTACAGGCAGCCCTACATTCTCTGTGCTACCACAGAGCATAGAAGGTCTCACATTTCTTTCCTTACTCCAAGACTGCTTGTTCTACTTGTCATGCTCTAACATTTTGCATTTTCTTCACAATACCTTCATGCAGTCCTTTATTCCTTGGAAATTCAGTAAGTGGCTTGGCCTAGCACTTTCTTCTGGCAGGTTTAGCAGATACATGGCTTCCAGAGAAGGCAGCATTTAGCTATTTAGATGATGCCTTAGAGGCAGCTTTAGTCACTAATAAATCACATCAGTTTCTTTGCCTTTGCTATTGAACAGGAAGATTTTATTTTGTTTTCCCAAAGACTTTATTGATAAGTTAGGAATTGGGGGTTGGGCTTGGAATTTACCCTCACTATGGGAGGCCAGAAGAGGTCAATTAAAATTATGTGCTCACTAGTGCAGGGACTGAGCTGGTGCTGCTGTGAGTGGTCTTCAGCCTCAGTGTCTTCAGCTGTAACCTTTGCAGTAAAACTGGGCTGGTCTGTAAGCTCATGGGTTTGTTGGTGGGATTGTGGATGCTTGTGTTGAGTGCTCAAGGTTTCTCAGGAGAGAGAAAGGAGAGAGTAAGGGAGGAAAAAAGGCTATAAGTGGGGTTTTCAGATGACCAGAGTGGGAATCTGGGCTTTTGAGTAGCAGAGGAAGTCTTGAAGGGTAGGTTCTTACAGCTGCCTCCATCTCACATTTGGGCTTTTCATTTTTTCCCTCTCCATTCCCCTAGGAATTCTCTCTCTTCCAGGTTTCCCTTTTCCATTGTCTTTGTGCATCTCTTGCAGTATTTCCATTTACTGTTGTTTTACTTAGTTAGGGACAAGAGTTGGGGTTGTTCTGGCTCTTACTGCAGAGGAGTAAAAGGGAAGAAACCAGGATGAGAAGCAGGCAAACACCATGCCATGCAGTCACTGCTGGAGGATGTTGTCCACTTATCATCTGGTTCTGTGGTGCTGCCAAAGATGAACCTTACTGGCAAAATCAGGTTTTAGGCAACAGGTTTTTGACAACTTCCTATGTAAGGAAAACATGATGAAAGAGTATCACTAGCTCAGGTTTTAGATAAAAGGCAAACCCATAAGTATCCTGGGGAAATATCACTGTGTTTACTCTCTTTTGTTCTGCTCCTAACTGTCTGCTGTCTGGGGACAAGGACTGCTCTAGAAGGAGTCCTAGACTAATAGTGTATAAAACTTACAAGTCTTCCTTCATTTCTTCTTTCATTCTCCTTCCTTCCTTCATTCTCCTTCCTTCCTTCATTCTCCTTCCTTCCTTCATTCTCCTTCCTTCCTTCATTCTCCTTCCTTCCTTCATTCTCCTTCCTTCCTTCATTCTCCTTCCTTCCTTCATTCTCCTTCCTTCCTTCATTCTCCTTCCTTCATTCTCCTTCCTTCATTCTCCTTCCTTCATTCTCCTTCCTTCATTCTCCTTCCTTCATTCTCCTTCCTTCATTCTCCTTCCTTCATTCTCCTTCCTTCATTCTCCTTCCTTCATTCTCCTTCCTACATTCTCCTTCCTTCATTCTCCTTCCTTCCTTCCTTCTTCTTCCTTCCTTCTTCTTTCCTTCTTCTTCCTTCCTTCTCCTTCCTTCCTTCCTTCCTTCCTTCCTTCCTTCCTTCCTTCCTTCCTTCCTTCCTTCCTTCCTTCCTTCCTTCCTTCCTTCCTTCCTTCCTTCCTTCCTTCCTTCCTTCCTTCCTTCCTTCCTTCCTTCCTTCCTTCCTTCCTTCCTTCCTTCCTTCCTTCCTTCCTTCCTTCCTTCCTTCCTTCCTTCCTTCCTTCCTTCCTTCCTTCCTTCCTTCCTTCCTTCCTTCCTTCCTTCCTTCCTTCCTTCCTTCCTTCCTTCCTTCCTTCCTTCCTTCCTTCCTTCCTTCCTTCCTTCCTTCCTTCCTTCCTTCCTTCCTTCCTTTTCCTTCCTTCCTTTTCCTTCCTTCCTTCCTTCCTTCCTTCCTTCCTTCCTTCCTTCCTTCCTTCCTTATTTTCCTTCCTTCCTTATTTTCCTTCCTTCCTTATTTTCCTTCCTTCCTTCCATTTTCCTCCTTCCCCCCTGCCCCCCTTGAGCATAAAACTTACAAATCATTCCTAAAAGATGCAGGGGACCGCCTTTTATGTAACTTTATAGCTTAGAGGAGTAACATTCCTAACTCTGCAGCTGTATGCAGTCGAAATTACAATTAATCTGTTTGCAGTGGACTTCACTGACATTCATCCCTCATCAACCCCCCCCATTCTCTGCCCTGGGTTGCCAGCTGCTGCTCATGGCTTGTTGGTCCCTCCCATCCCAGGTTGCTGATACTCTGCAGTTCTCAATGGCAACTGGAGGTTTCCTTCCACACCGTGTCTGCTCCTTCCAGGAGTGTTTGATGCAGCACTTGAAGATCCCTTCCACGTGGCTTGCCAGCATCAAGTGCAGGCAGCAGATGGCTTCAGTGAGTGATTCAGTGAGGCACTTTCTGAGTGGGATTGTGGATGCTTGTCTTGAGTGCTCAAGGTTTCTCAGGAGAGAGTAGTAAAGGAGCTGTGCTTTGCCCCCATCCTGAGATGTCTCTGTCAGTTTTTTGGTTTTTTTTAAGAGCATGGCACTATGGGGTGGTGAAGTTGCTGTAGTTAAGGACATTTTGTAAGCCTGACTTGGGGGGCAGATGCAAGCTTTAGTTGGCAGAAGTACTTGTGCTGGTATTTCCTAATAGCTCAAACTTAATGGGCCACTCATTCCAAAGATTTGGGGAATGTAAGCTGGATAAATAGAATAGACTTTCAGTTGGAAGAGACCTACAACAAGCATCAAGTCCAACTGCCTCACCAGTTTGTGGCTGACCAAGTTAAACCATGTTATTATGGTTTATGTTATCAAGGGCATTATCTAAATGCCTCTTAAACACTGACTGCCTTGGGGCAGCCACCACCTCTCTAGGAAGCCTATTCCAGGGACCACCCTCTAGGTAAAGAAATGCTTCTGAATGTCCAGTTTCAACCTCCCCTGACACATCTCTGACCCATTCCCACCATGTGTGTAACAGGGAGATGAGATCAGCACCTCCTTCTCCACATCCCCTCTCCAGGAAGCTGTGGAGAGCCATGAGGTTGCCTTTCAACCTGCTTTTCTCCAATCTAGACAAGCCCAAAGTCCCCAACTGCTCCTCATAGGACATTCCTTCTAGCCCTTCATCAACTTTATTGCCCTCCTCTGGAAACACTGGAGCACTTTTACATCCTTCTTAAATTGTGAGGCCCAGAACTGCACACAGTATTCAAGGTGGGGCACCAGCAATGCTGCATACAGTGAGTAAAACCACCCCCAGATCCCTTTTCTGCAGGGCTGCCTCTCCCAACTTACACTTTTGCTCAGAATTACTCTGTCCCAGGTGCAGAACCTGGCATTTCCACATGTTAAATTTGGAAATTTAACATCCCATTAATCATAGGCCAGTGCTCCAGTTGCTGCAGATCCCTCTGCAAAGCCTCTTGTCCCTCAGGGCAGTCAGCAGCACCTCCTAGCTTGGTATTATCAGCAAAGCTGTTAATGGGGCATTCACTGCTGCACTGAGATGGTTGATAAATGTAATGAACAGAACTGCCCCTAAACTGGACTCAGAAAAGTTCCAAAGACTTCCAAAGATGACATTAAATATGGGAAGTAGACACTTAATGAGACTTCACTATACAGGCAGGGTCATCAACAAACTCTGTCCCAAAAGAACACTTTTTTTCAGTCTTCATACTCTTTTTGTAATTTCCTGAGCAAATCTGAGTGGGTTTTTTTTGTCTTACCTGCTCATAGACTTAATCTTTTTCAAAAGCCTGGATTAAATGTTATTTGATACTGCTATAATAGCTAATCAGTGAGACTTGGAACACAGTTTTAATCTTACAGAAATTTTGGAATTCTAATAGTGTACCTGAAATTTTCAATTTAGAGAACCCAGCATGGCAAATCTAAAGCAAATGGCAGTATCCCTGCCTTAGTTTATGTCTTCATTTAGTTAGCTGTTACACCAATGACCTCTCAGTGATTCCCTCCTACCCAGGATGGGGAGTTGGGAAAAGGAACAACAAATGAGTTGAAACAGAAGCAGATTTAATAAAATAATAATACTTTTAAAATACTAATAAAAAGTACACAATGTTAGACCACACAGTGGTCACAAGCTGCACACTCTGGTGAATGCCAAATGTCAAACACCTGTGAACAAATGGTCACAGCAACCAGGATGCCCCTCAGGGGCAGAGGGACAGGGGAGGCCCTCCAGGGATGATGACAGCATTGAGGAAAAGCCAAATATTTGGTAAACTTCCCTATTTATAGCAAGTGTGACATTTATGGTACAAAATACTTCTGTTGGTCAGCTTGGATCAGCTGCCCTGGCTCTTAGCACCTGGCTAACCCCAAACTGCCAAAGACCTCATTCACTATGGAAAGGCACCATAGCCAGCCACAAATTAAACCAAAATATATTTTCCACTCTGTTCCCACCAAATGAGGTGCTGCAGCCTTCTCAAAAATGCAGCTTTCCTGCAAAGAAAATTGAATGTATGATTCTATGCCAGTGAAACCAGAACAAACCAGACCAAATCCTCCATTGGCCTGACAACAAAAAGTGGAAAATGAGTGTGCAATATGTGTGTGGGAAGTACCAGTAGAAGCTTCTCTGCAGTGGTGGCTTTGCTCAGATTATCACAGTCGTGGTGCTTAACTGGGACTTAATTTCCTGTTCTTCTGATTCCAGTTGTGATGGCTGAAGATATTACTATCCCCATCTGTTTCCCTGCCCTTGATGGGAGGTTTTTTTTTTTTTTCCTTTAGATCTTTCAGCTCTTACCAATCCAACCTAGTTTCAGAGCTGGGCAAGAGAGAACCTAGCATTAAATGCTGGGATAGGTGTGTGTTGGGTTTTTTTTTTGTCTGTTTTTGTATTTTTTGGAACAAAAAAAAAAAAAAAAAAAAGAAACAAAAAAAAAGAAACAGTCCCTCCTCCCAAACTCCCTCTTCTTTAATATCCACAGGTGGCCTTAGAAGCTGCAAGCATTCAGTAGCACTGAAAATAGACACCAGCATTGGGAGATCTGTTGTAAACTGCAAAATATAGTGATGAAAAGCTTAGTTATAACTTCTGCTACTTAAATAACATTTCATTTGCATTGGGATATACAGGAGAGTCCTGACAAATGGTTCCTGAGACCCCTTCCAGCTTCTCTGCTTAAAGCACTTGCTCTGGAGGCTCTGTGCCTTTTGCTGCTCCACTCATCTCTGATGGATACCTTGATGTCTGACCTGACAGCTGTAGTACAGAATTATTTAAATACTTACCAGACTGGCTCTGGAGTTCACCTGAGGAGCACAAAGGTAGGTATCACCTTGTCTGTTTCTCTGGTGATTTGATCTAAGATTCTGGTGGATAAACACTGGAGGACATAGCTGCAGGACCTTCCTTTTCTGCAACTTTGCACCCTACTTTATGCACCTTGTTTCTGTTATCACTGCATTTCATCTCAGTCCATTGGCACAAATCCACCTCAAGTTAAAGTTTTGGGTGGTGAGATGCAGCTGTTAAGGCATGGGCAGAGCTACACAAGCCTTGTGTTAAATGTGAGACTGTCTGGGCTCAGGAGCAGCTCTGTGTGTGTGTGAGGGCATGAGGAGTTGTAAAGTGTTGGTACGTGGAGCTGCCAGGGTTGCCTTGTTTGGTCAGAGCATTTAGTCCCCAAATCTTGTTCTGTTTTTCTCCTGCTCTGTTGTCACTACTGCTGAGCTCTTCTGCATATAGAAGCTGCCAAGTGCTTTGGCCACAACAGCCCCATGGGGAGCTCCAGGCTGGGCACAGAGTGGCAGAAAGGGAGCTGGGAGTCTGGATTGCCAGGAAGCTGAACAGGAGCCAGCAGTGTGCCCAGGTGGCCAAGAAGGCCAATGGCATCCTGGGCTGGCTCAGGAACAGCGTCACCAGCAGGTCCAAGGAGGTGATTCTGCCCCTGTGCTCAGCCCTGGGGAGGCCACAGCTTGAGTCCTGTGTCCAGTTCTGGGCCCCTCAGCTCAGGAAGGAGATTGAGGTGCTGGAGCAGGTCCAGAGAAGAGCAAGGAGGCTGGGAAGGGATCCAGCACAAGTCCTGTGAGGAAGGGCTGAGGGAGCTGGGGGTGTTGAGGCTGGAGAAGAGGAGGCTCAGGGGAGACCTCATCACTCTCTCCAACTCCCTGAAAGGAGGTTGGAGCCAGGGGGGGGTTGGGCTCTTTTCCCAGGCAACTCTCAGCAAGACAAGAGGGCACAAGAGGTCTCAAGTTGTGCCAGGGGAGGTTTAGGTTGGATATTAGAAAGAATTTCTTTATGGAGAGGGTGATCAGCCATTGGAATGGGCTGCCCAGGGAAGGGGTGGATTCTCCATCCCTGGAGATATTTCAGAAGAGCCTGGATGTGGCACTCAGTGCCATGGGCTGGGAACTGCAGTGGGAGTGGATCAAGGGTTGGACTTGATGATCCCTGAGGTCCCTTCCAACCCAGCCCATTCTATGATTCTCTATACTGTCTGTTTCTGAGAAGTGTTCTCTCTTGTTTGCCAAAGCTTTTTATTTCTGTGAAAGCATCTCTGAGTTATCTACTTAATATATTTTCACCTGTGTTGTCTAAAAAAAAAATTAAGTAAGACTTTGCATTTTTGATTACATAGAAGCAATAGTAGTGCATACCCATATACCTTGGAGTGGCTCTTGTATGGTGGACACTTCTTTAACTGCTTGTTAATTTTTAAAGCATGGCAGTGGAATCAGATTTTTAGTTAAGGAACTCATCATCCTGCACTAATGAAAAGCAAAGGTCCATGCAAACTAAACAAGTAGTGATATTGTGGCCTTTTTCTGCCTTCTCAAGTAATCTTAGGAGGGCTTGCAATAGCTTTGTAAGATATTGCTGATACTAAATTCAGATGAAAAGTGAATGATCAAACATCCTCATTTTTGAGAGGATGAACAAGAGACTGAATTTACATGGTTAAAGTCTGTTACCACCTCATTTTTGCACTTTTTGTCTTGAAATATTTATTAGGAAAAGAGAATGGCTTTATGAAAGAAATTGTCTTTTTCTTTGCCCTGTTTAAGAAAGCACTCAAGCATATGCTTGAATCCTTTGGGAATTGCTTCAGGGCACAGAGCAGTAAATCCCATTATTGAGGATTAGAAGGAGATTAGTTTAAATAACCACAAGAGGTCATAGTTGCTTCACGATGGAAGAGGTCATATGTGAAAACCTTTTCTCTTCAGTGGAGAGCTACAAAAAAAAGAAAGTTGTTCAGAGAAAAAAAGTTAGTTTAACATCTAAATTTCCAATGTAAAATGCATTCAAAAGTAAGAATGGCACAAAGTAAAAAACTGTTGAAGAGTACAAATTCTGGTTTGCATTGGATTGCTTATAGGTTTTTTAAAAAGTGGTATCCAAGTTACTGAAACCAATCCTGTTATAAATCCATTTATTCTGTAAGATTAGCCAGGGAATTAAGCCAATCCTGAGCATTTCAAGTGGCATTTTGAAGATCTGTTAAATATCACATCTGATAATCACACTTCTTGCAGTTGCTTTAGAAATCTTCTAGTACAGGTAGCCATTCTCACTATCATTTCATTATTCATAATTTCTTATTTCTAAATTTTATGAGAAGATCACACAAGTGAAAGTTTCTTCTATTTTATTTAAAATCTGCTTGCAGTACACGTTTAAACTCCAAATATGGAGTCTGGTTTAGTGAAATCTGCTCTCTTGCTTCAGTTTCTTCACTGATAAGGTTAACAAAGTTAAGGAAATCCTTTGCAAATTGATGAGTTCAGCTAAATCTGCTTTAAGGAAAAAAAAAAAGGGGGTGGAAGGGGAGCTTTGTTTGTGCAACTTCTGTCCTTTTTGGCTAAGCCCTGAATCAAAAGCCTTTATTCAGACCATTTCTCAGAACGAGGTAACAGTCAAGATACTTCCTGCCATTCCATGTATTGTACTGCACTTTCATGGATCTTTACTGCTGAAATTTATCCACCACTAAGGTTTGTGTTATTCCTTCTTACATTTTGTGGAGCTACAGCTGGAAGTTGCCTGGGAAATGCTTGTACTGAACTATTTCCCTTTTTACACTGAACTATTTTCCCTTTTTACACTGTCACAACTTACACTTGTGCATCACCTTGGGCAGTTTCAGGATCTTTTTGGTGAAAAAGGTGCCTTGGCTTTTGTGTGTGAATTGAATAATGCTGAGTAGTGACCAATAATGTTGAATAATGACAACTGGGGCAGATTCAGCTCTCCTGTGGCATCAGCAGGGTCACCCTCTGAGAGCAGATCTTAAGCAGACCCTGCTTTTCCTCCTCTTTGAAAATAGCACCCAGGAAAAGCAGAAATGCATAATGATGGAGTAAAAGCTAAGCCCCTGAGAGCTGAGGAGAGACAAGTGTGTGTAAGAGTGATGAATGGAATTGTCACCACCTTCCTTGGGCTCTGTATGAACAGTCTCTGCAGTCAGTTTTCCACATGCACCTCTTCTTCCTCAGTGGTTTTGTGTGGTCCAACAGGCCCTGTTGGTGGCAGGATACCAGAAGCACTTTCTGGGTAAATGCAGAGTTGCTGCTATGGTCAGACCATCCCAGAGGTTTTTGCCATATTCAGGAGTGTTTGATTTCAGATTTATGCATAATTACATGTAGCTGTGTCTAATTTTTTTTTTTTTTTTGTTTCTTGAACATGGATGATTAGTGTGGGTTTTGTTACAGCTTTTTCCAACAGTAGCTTGTACTTTCCCTTTACTTCAAGCAAGTTTTCATAAATTATTTTATGGGAACAAAGTCCTAGGTTGTCAGAGGCTGTAGACAAGCTTGTAGGAATGGAGATTAATGAGAGTTTATTGCTTTTACAGCAATGTTCTGGTAAGAGCAGAGAAAGCAGCAGTTACATATTTTGTGCAAATGTCTCTTTGACTTGGGTGCCATAATTTTCCTGAACAATTGCTGCAGCCACTGGTGGTTTCACTCTGTTTTCAGCCATCATCTCTTCCCCTTAATCTTTTAGATGCTTTGCTGGAAGTTACAAAGAAACAGAGTCCTTATGTTCAGCCAGTGGATGGCTGTTCCAGCAAGACTTCCACCTTGTTTTTGGACAGCCAAACACAGTCATTTGTCATTTGATAGTTGTTTCAGCAGTTATAGAAGATGTACCAGGGAGCTGCCCCCCTGAGCTGGTGTGCCAGGTGGAGGACAAGGTGGCTGGATGCAGCTCCATGGATTAGAGCTTCCTTTGGGAAAGGGTTGCAGAAAAGATGGGTGTCATGCATCCTAGCAGTTGATCCCCACAGTCAAGTATTGCCAGTATTCCAGAGCAGCCAAAAATAATAATTCAATATCCTTGATGGTGTAGTAGTGGGAGAACAGAAGGAAATGGAAATTTGAGGAAAAAAAAAAAAAACAAAAAGAAAGGCATGTAATTGATCCTGACATTTTTGGAAATATATATTGTCACTTTCTGTGGCTTTTTCTGTCATCATCTGCAAGCTGTAGTTGAGTCTTCTGAAAAGTGGGCACTCCTTCCTAAGCATCTTGAGTTTTACCCTCAAATCAGGTGCAAACCAGTAACTGCCCATCCCCAATGCTTCATTATCAACCCCCTCAGCTTCCCCCTTCAGCATATTTCTGAAACTGATAATCTTCCCTTCTGCTGAGAGGGAGAACTCAACACAAATTTCCCACCCTGAAGGTCTCTGCAGTTCCCTCCATTTTCAGCAAAGCTGTGAGGAGTAGTTTTTCTTCTGCAGGCATCAACTAAAATGGGTTTCTGTGCAGCTGTCACTAGGAAAGGGTTAGTGAAGGAGCTCTATGTATTAAATATGTAACCCCTTGTAGTTTAATACTGTGTGTTGGTAAATGCAGCTGCTGGGGGTGTTGAGGCTGGAGAAGAGGAGGCTCAGGGGAGACCTCATCACTCTCTCCAACTCCCTGAAAGGAGGTTGGAGCCAGGGGGGGGTTGGGCTCTTTTCCCAGGCAACTCTCAGCAAGACAAGAGGGCACAAGAGGTCTCAAGTTGTGCCAGGGGAGGTTTAGGTTAAATTGACACATGTAAGATTCTTTAACTGTCTATACCTCCAGGGTATATCTATACCCTGTATCTCTATACCTCTGACACTGGATTGACACTATTTTTTTGCATTTAGATTTTCTTTCTCCAAATAGTAAAATGAAATTAAAAAGTAATTGTGGAGCAGAAACTTATGTGAAGTACAGGACAGCTAAACAAAACAGTGTGAAATACTGTTCTGTGTGAAATACTGAAGTGATTCTGCCCCTGTGCTCAGCCCTGGGGAGGCCACAGCTTGAGTCCTGTGTCCAGTTCTGGGCCCCTCAGCTCAGGAAGGAGATTGAGGTGCTGGAGCAGGTCCAGAGAAGAGCAAGGAGGCTGTGAAGGGATCCAGCACAAGTCCTGTGAGGAAGGGCTGAGGGAGCTGGGGGTGTTGAGGCTGGAGAAGAGGAGGCTCAGGGGAGACCTCATCACTCTCTCCAACTCCCTGAAAGGAGGTTGGAGCCAGGGGGGGGTTGGGCTCTTTTCCCAGGCAACTCTCAGCAAGACAAGAGGGCACAAGAGGTCTCAAGTTGTGCCAGGGGAGGTTTAGGTTGGACATTAGAAAGAATTTCTTTAGGGAGAGGGTGATCAGACACTGGAATGGGCTGCCCAGGGAAGGGGTGGATTCTCCATCCCTGGAGATATTTCAAAAGAGCCTGGATGTGGCACTCAGTGCCATGGGCTGGGAACTGCAGCGGGAGTGGATCAAGGGTTGGACTTGATGATCCCTGAGGTCCCTTCCAACCCAGCCAATTCTATGATTCTAATGTTTAGGGTTCAAAGAAGCAAACATAGCCCGGGAACCCCTCAGTTAAAGAAGGAAATATTCTGGTAAAGGTGCTTTCTTGTTGAAGGAGTGATAGTTCACAAGCAGAGCTGTAGGATCATGGGGCTTTAGGACCCCTGTGCAGCCAAGTTGATTTCCCCATGCACTGAAGCTGCAGTAGATAAGGTGCAGAGTTGGGTATAACAGCAGATAACATGTTCCTGACACATGATGGAATAAACTCTCTTCTCTGGCTCCATATAATTGCTTTCCTGAACCAGCTTTCCTAATTAGCAGGTGAGTTGGGACTGCTCATATTGATCATTATGAACACAAAGTCTGAATTTTTGTGCAGCTTAGCTTTAAATGGTTTAAGGTGTAGATTTCCTCTCACTGTAGGAAGCTGGATGTACATTCTTCTGGTTAAACAGAACTGAAGGTGGGGTGTTTTCAAGTAAGTGCTTGCTCTACTGTTTTTCTCTAACCCTATCTAAACTATTTAGCCTTCCTCTGATCTGTGCAGGCTTCCAGACCTACATTTTGTGAGGCATGGCTCCTGTTTACAAAAGCTGCTGGAATTCTTTTTTTTTCATCTCTATGTCCACTTGTGGTGTTAGTTTTTCTGCCACTGTGCTCACATCTGACTTACCAGCACCTTGCTTCTTGTAGCTTTTCCCGGATCTTTAAACATTCACCCTCTTCCAATCCCTGGGTGTCAAGGCAGGTTTTAAGCAAGATTCCTAAAGTTCCTAGTTCAGAGTTTTTATCTTCCCCACTGTTAAGGAATTTTGGGTAAAATCTACCTTGCTCTTTGTATTTTGAGTCTCAGTATTAAGTATTCATGGGACAATCTGAAACAGATTCTGGGTACATAATGAATGGTTTTGGTGTGGGAATCCCCACATATCTTCATGCTAAATGTAGAAGAGAAAAAAAATAGTCTTTTTTACCATGCTGCTTTTGTATTCTTACCACTTGGCCCTGCAGCATAGTTGATATTCTGTGCTCCTCTTGTGTTTAAAGAAAATTTTTTTCATTAGTTCAGTGATATTTTTTTAAGTATTAGTAAAATTATTCTGGACTGGCTCCTTTTTTTTTTTCCCCTGTAACTTCATGCTTACCATTGTCTTCATTTGAATGTGGCTGTGCTTTCCTGAAGGAACTTCACAGTATCCATTCTCCTAACCTGTAGTCCTGCCAATTTCATTTAATGCTTTCTGTGATTTTTGGCTGTCAGGTAACATTTATTTTACACTGTTTGCATTTTGTCTTGAAGTTGTCTCCATGCTGCCTGCTAGGATTGAATTTGCTTGACTGCCTCTTACAACTTTTTATCAAGTTTCCTCATTTGGGTCATTCTGCTTAAAACAGCTGAACACAACTGTGGAATTATTTTTTTTTTTTTTAAATTTAATTGTTCCTACAAAGCTGGTGAGCATTTAAGGAACAAATGGAATATTTTGAACAGTGTCCCATGCACTGCTCAGGACTAAATCAAGGAGTGCATCTCCCTTAATGTACATTCTAAGCAGGTGTTTTGTTGATTTCTTAATTATGTTGACTTTTTCCACATAGGGGTTTTCTTACAGGATAGAAAACCATGATTTCTAATGACAAGCTGGGAAAGCTGCCTTTGCTCTTACAAGCAAACATGAACTGGTTATCCCTCCTTTTGGCATTCACAACAATTTCATAATGCAGAAAAGGTGTTTCAGGAGACATTTAAATCCTATATGTGAATGCTCCTATATGTGCCACTTAAATCTGGAACATCCTCATAACAAAGGAGTCAACAGTAAATGCAAGTCCAATATTTTTCCATTTAGTTTTCCTTCCAAAGAAAGAGAGGGGAGGGAACTCTTTGCAGTATTGTTTGTTGCTACATTCCAGAGATCTAACAAGAGATGATTGTTCTGTTCCATTGCCTGATTATAAGAGGGAGCTCTTATCACAAGCAGAACGTGTGTGTGTGTGTATTTGTATTATTTTGATTTCTTTTTCTTTTCTTTTTCCCTTATCAGCCCAGTTGCATGGAGCTGCCAGAGGAGCTGCGTCAGCTGGCAGCCACCCAGAAGCAGAGGCAGAAGAAAGCAATAAAAGAGTACAGAATGAATGAAGATGGTCTTCTGATCAGACCTCTCCTGGAATTAAAAGAGAAAAGTGATCCACAGAAGGATGGGAACTGCAGAGATGACAGCGATGGCTTTCCCACAAATAAAGCTGTGGCTCAGGTGACATCCTTCTGCATTGAGGATTTACTTCCTCAAGAAAAGCTTGAAAATCAAAATCAAGTGTGACATCTGTGGAAGAGCCTTGTACCAGTCTGAGGCTGGCTCTAAAATTGGATAGAGGCAACTTGGTGAGCTTAGGCTGGGTGTTTGAAGATGTCCACATGAAGAAAGGGGCTATTCCCATGCAGAAGTGTCAACAAAAGCTCCTTTATTTACAGTGACAGGTAAACCCACTGTTGACTAGAAACAATAATGTCCTTTCTTTCAAAGTAAATTCCTTTTTTTTGTTTGAGGTCTGGTTTTGGGATCCATTTTTTTCAAGAGCTATTTTTTATTTTAAAACAGTTCAGTTTTTTTCTTACATTGTTATCATTGTTATGTCTTAAATTGTATTAGTTCTTTTATTATGTTTTGATATATATAATATATCTATTATATAATATATTATAATAAAAGAACTAATACAATTTAATAATATAATATATAATATATTATAATATATTATTATAATAATTTATTATATATTGCCAATATAATATATATTATAATATATTAATATATTATTCTATTATATTAATATATTATATACATATTATATATTATAGTATAATAAAAGAACTAATACAATTTAATAATATAATAAAAGAACTAATGCAATTTAAGATATATATAATATAATGTTATATATATATATTATATATATATAATATTATATTAAAGTTCTGTTATTGCATACCTGTTGCAGGTATGTAAAACCTGCACCCAACCCAGATATGGAAATAGAGGAGCTTATAAACTGCCTGTTCATTGAGATTAGAAAGAATTTTCTTGGAATAATTAAAAAAAATCTTCTGGCCAACCCACGTGGGCTTAGTTTATATACAGATAAGACCCTTCACATAGGTTATACAGCAGCCTTTCACTGGAGTGAAAAAGTTCACACCCTAAATAACCACTCTACTGGCAAAAACAGTGAAGAGGTGGAGCAATGAAAGGACTTTTCTGACAGGTCAGTTATTTTAGCTGAGGAGTTGCCTGCCAAAAGTTGTGTGACACCAGTGTGTATCAGCAGGGCTGATAATGTGGGGTGTGTATGGACCAGTGTGTATGAAGGGGAGGGGAAAGCAGGCAAATTAGTTTAAAATCTGAATAGCTTTCCCCCACAAGCAAAATTAGGTAAAAATTGTTCTTTCCACTACATTTGTTTTGGCTGCTATTTGCTAAAAGTGCTGTCAGTCCTCCAGTTGACAGCACTGCTGTGCCACATGACAAATGTGACATGCCTTGAGTCTTGGAACTTTCTGTCCTGTCACTGTGTTTGATTTGCCAGCACAGGTATAATTAAAATTAAAATAAATTAATAATTAAAATTCTTTGAAGTTCTGGATTTCTGCACATTTATGTATTTAAATACATAAAAAAATACTACAGGTCTTGCCACTCAATGCTGGTTTAGATGCTTCAGCCAGGGTGAGGAACACCATATTCAAATATAAGGAAAGTTTTGTTCTCAGGGTTGTGCCTGGCTCTTTGAACATGAAATAGGGGAGAAAGGAAGAGGGATCAGTGTCCTGACCAGGCTGCAGCCCAAAACAACCTGAGCATCAGGCAGCAAATGTGTTAATGGTAACATCAGCTCCCCAGGGACACAACATCTCCATGTGAGTTATGAAGCAGTTCCTGACAGAGCTCTTTCCCTCTGGATGTAAATGGGTGCAAACAGATGTCTGTGGTGTAGCTGTTAAATACTGTTTAAAAAAGAGTTTAAATACTGTTAGGAGAAAACAGGTTGGGGTTTGTTGTGGGGTTTTTTTTCTTGGTTCTTTTTTAGATTTTGTTTGGTTAGGGTTTTTTTTCCTCTTCAGGTCTGTAAACCAGCAGTATTTCAGTATTCTCTTTGAAAACAGAGATGGGATTTGCTGATTTCTGGGAGCAGCAGAAAAACTTACAAAGTTTTCTCTTTGTCAGTAAGTTTTCTACACTTTAAACTCCTAGCAGTATTCTATAATCAAACTGTATGGTTCCTTTGCCTCACTTCAATTTAGAAAAATAAAAGTTTTGAGACAAGTTTGTCTTACAGCTTTTTTTTTTTGCAAGTTGGGTCTGTTCCATTTGGTCTGCTAGAAGGTGCTGGTAGGGGACTGGACACCTCTCCAGCACTGGAGCTCCTCATCTGGAACAAGATTCTTCCAAAATTCTTCCAAGCACTGCTGCACTGCCACAAAACAGTGAGGAAGGATGTGGCACATGCAGACAGCACAGGGGCATCTGTGCTGGGTCAGGAACTGGCTGGAGGGCCGGGCCCAGAGAGTGGTGCTGAACGGGGCTGCATCAAAATGGCGGCCGTGGTGTCCCCCAGGGATCAGTGTTGGGCCCAGTTCTGTTTAATATCTTTATTGATGATTTAGATGAGGGGATTGAGTCCATCATCAGCAAATTTGCAGATGACACCAAGCTGGGGGGGAGTGTGGACCAGCCAGAAGGCAGGAGGGCTCTGCAGAGGGACCTGGACAGACTGGAGAGTTGGGCTGATCCCAAGGGGATGAGGTTCAACACAACAACCCCATGGGGAGCTCCAGGCTGGGCACAGAGTGGCAGAAAGGGAGCTGGGAGTCTGGATTGCCAGGAAGCTGAAGAGGAGCCAGCAGTGTGCCCAGGTGGCCAAGAAGGCCAATGGCATCCTGGGCTGGCTCAGGAACAGCGTGGCCAGCAGGTCCAGGGAAGGGATTCTGCCCCTGTGCTCAGCCCTGGGGAGGCCACAGCTTGAGTCCTGTGTCCAGTTCTGGGCCCCTCAGCTCAGGAAGGAGATTGAGGTGCTGGAGCAGGTCCAGAGAAGAGCAAGGAGGCTGGGAAGGGATCCAGCACAAGTCCTGTGAGGAAGGGCTGAGGGAGCTGGGGGTGTTGAGGCTGGAGAAGAGGAGGCTCAGGGGAGACCTCATCACTCTCTCCAACTCCCTGAAAGGAGGTTGGAGCCAGGGGGGGGTTGGGCTCTTTTCCCAGGCAACTCTCAGCAAGACAAGAGGGCACAAGAGGTCTCAAGTTGTGCCAGGGGAGGTTTAGGTTGGACATTAGAAAGAATTTCTTTCTGGAGAGGGTGATCAGACACTGGAATGGGCTGCCCAGGGAAGGGGTGGATTCTCCATCCCTGGAGATATTTCCAAAGAGCCTGGATGTGGCACTCAGTGCCATGGGCTGGGAACTGCAGCGGGAGTGGATCAAGGGTTGGACTTGATGATCTCTGAGGTCCCTTCCAACCCAGCCCATTCTATGATTCTATGAAATAATCTGGGTTCCTCCAGTCCTGTTAATGGAGAAAGAAAATGGCAGTAACTCTAGAAAATGGAAGCAGGGAGGGAAGAGTGAGCAGGATGTGAAGGCACCAAGTCTGGGATGTAGAGGAGTGGTCTGGATGTCCCTGTGCAGGATACAAACCAATTATTAATGGCACCCTTCTTGGTCAGAGGCTGCACTGCTGCTTTCTCAGCCTCTTCCAAGGAGCAGTCAGTCTCTGGCTGGGAACTGTATTATAATAATGGAATAAGGATTTCCAGGCAGGGTCTTGACAGTGTAATTACATCTCTGCCACTGTATTGTTTTGGGTAAACATGGCCACAGCTTTCCCCTGGTGTCTTTGGGGAACAGCACGAAGAACAGACTGGAACTGAGTCATTACTTGAGCACAAGATTGAAAATGACAATTTTCTTCAAGGAGAAAAATTATTATTTATTTTTAATTTAATCATCCCCAGACTCTGAGATTCTGCTCACCACCACCTCTGCTTTGCAAACCTGGTAGAAATCCACGACAAAACCACGTACTTTTTTCCTAACACAGCACAACTGCTGGTTGTAGCTGGGGATGTCAGCACCCTAACAACTTCAGGACAACCTCGTAGTGAAGTTTTACCCTGTGGTACCTTCGGTGTGCTGGGACAGAGCTCAGTGCTGCAGTACCGGTGTCTACCTTTGGGCAGAGAGACGGATAAATCACTCGTAGCGAGTTGCTCCAAGTCTGCTCCCTCACCATTAACCTCCAGCCGCGTTTAGTCCTGATTTTTGTCCCTGATTCCTCACACACAGCACACTCCAGCCGCCCTCCCCTTTTTTTGCCGTGAGCCCTCACGGTGCCCCCGCTTCCACCGCCGTCTGCACCTCAACACCCCCCTCCCGCCCGGGGGCGGCCAGGCCACGTCCCCGCTGCCTGCTGCGTGGTTTGAACGGGTGGATGGGGGGGACACAGGCCGGGCCTCCCCTCCACCCTCCCGGGAGAGGCGGCTGCGGCCCCCGCGCTCCCCCCCGGGCTCCCGCCCCGCGGCCCTTCCGGCGGCTCAAGGGCGAGCGGGGGCGACTTCCGGCACGCACCCGCTCCCTCGCGCCAGCCCCGCGAGAGCCCGCCCCGCCCCGCCTCGCGCGAGACTCGCTCGCTCGCTTCACCCGGCCGCTTTCGGCCGAGTCCCTTCGGCAATTTCCGTCAGCGCCAGACTCTACCAATCGGCCCGCGGAGCGCATCGATGGGAGCGGGCCCCCCGCGGGTTGCGGGTAGGGACGGCGCCCGCGGTGCGGGAGCTAAAGCGGAGCGGCTGCTGCGGCGGGACCGGCGAGGCGGCGGGACCCAAAGGGGCGAGCGGGGCGGCGGGGAGGAATGCGGAGCTCGATTGTTCAGGCCTGGCCATGGCGCCTCTCCTCCCCCCCGCCATGGCTCCCCGTGTCCCTGCTCCTCTCCTCTCAGTGAGCGAAAGTGGCCGCCGCCGCCGTCCCAGCGCCCGCAGCCGCCGCCTCCTCCTCAGCAGCAGCGCGGGCGCCATCTTGGCGAGGCAGGAGTCGAGAGCGCCCCGCGGCAAGAGACAGGCAGCGGCAGCCTCGGCAACGCGGGGCGAGAGGCCGGGTGGAGCGAACGGGGGAGCGAGCCCAGGAGACACCCCCAGCCCCCCGCCGCCGCCACGCCGTAGCCGGGCCCGCTATCCAGGTGAGCCGCCGCAGCAGCGACCGAGCAAGGACACGCCGGGCTAGGGCAACGAGAGGCGGTAACGGGGCTCTGCTGGGGCAGGCCGCGGCTTCACCCCCCAGCTCGGCGACGGCCGCGGCAGCCGGGCCTCTTCTTAAAGAGACAGGCCCCTTCCCCGCCCTGCCCGCTGGATGCGCCCCGATATACCGGCGCAGGAGCCGCCCCTCCCCCGCCCGGAGCCGAGCGGTCTCCGGGGTCCCGTCCCGTCCCCCCCCCGCCACAGCCCTCGGGAAGCGGGGGGGGGGGGGGGGAGAGGTGGAGGGGAGAGAGGGGGAGACGGAGGAGAGGAACCGGGGGGGTGAGGCGGGGGGGGGGGTTGCGCGGTGGCGGCCCCGTGCGGGGGAGGGGCGGGGGCTGCGCTGTGCACCTGCGGGCACACGTGCGTGCGGGGGGCGGGGGCGCGTGCGCGGGGGCAAAGTGGGGAAAAGGGGGGGAGGGAGGGAGGGGGGGGTTGCGGGGGGTGCGTTCGGCGAGGGCGGCGGCGGCGGGGCCGGTACCGCCGCGTCACGGGGGGGGGGGGGAGCGCGGCGTTTCCTGCGCCGCGTCGGTTTCCAGGCTCCGTCGTGCAGCTGCGGGGCAGGTCCCGCCGGCAGCGCTCGGGGAAATGTCAGAGCGGGGCTTTCGTCCCTCTGGCTGCAGAGGGAAGGGAGATTCTCGGGGCGCTGCCCGCCCCGGCGGCCCCGTGTGTGCGCGCCGGCCGCATGATGCAACCAAGGCTGCGGTTAGAACGCGGAGGCTGCTCCGGAGTGCGAGGCTCTGCCCGGCAGCGGCCGGCACGGTGAGGGCCTGAGCTGCTCGCCAGCTCCGTCCAAAGAGCGCTCGGCAGCTGCGGGAAGGTGCTGGGTGCCAAAGCGGCGTGGCCGTTGCCGAAAAAAAAAAGTGTTTGCTCGGTGAACGTTAAACATGGTTTAAGGTTCTTCTTTGCGCTGGTGGGTATGTGAGGCTGTAAAATAACCCCCTCGGAAGCCGTGGTACGAAGTCTAATCCTGTTAAGGCTGCGAACACGTAGGCTAATGCGATTTCTGCGGTGATTAGTGTTAGTTAGCGTTGTACGTTTGTTTTCTGAGGTATATGTTGCTGCCCCTGTGCTCAGCCCTGGGGAGGCCACAGCTTGAGTCCTGTGTCCAGTGCTGGGCCCCTCAGCTCAGGAAGGAGATTGAGGTGCTGGAGCAGGTCCAGAGAAGAGCAAGGAGGCTGGGAAGGGATCCAGCACAAGTCCTGTGAGGAAGGGCTGAGGGAGCTGGGGGTGTTGAGGCTGGAGAAGAGGAGGCTCAGGGGAGACCTCATCACTCTCTCCAACTCCCTGAAAGGAGGTTGGAGCCAGGGGGGGGTTGGGCTCTTTTCCCAGGCAACTCTCAGCAAGACAAGAGGGCACAAGAGGTCTCAAGTTGTGCCAGGGGAGGTTTAGGTTGGACATTAGAAAGAATTTCTTTCTGGAGAGGGTGATCAGCCATTGGAATGGGCTGCCCAGGGAAGGGGTGGATTCTCCATCCCTGGAGATATTTCAAAAGAGCCTGGATGTGGCACTCAGTGCCATGGGCTGGGAACTGCAGCGGGAGTGGATCAAGGGTTGGACTTGATGATCTCTGAGGTCCCTTCCAACCCAGCCAATTCTATGATTCTATGACCCTATGTGGCCAGTTTCCCTCCTAGCAGTGGTGTAGGTGATAATAATAATTTAATTTACTTGAGGTTATTCTTTGCATGAAAAAAGTGGTGCTAGTCAAGTTCCTCTTTTAGAGTGAAATGACTTTGTGTACATTAGGAAAACTTAATTTTCTCTGGTATGAACAAGTTGCTGTATCGATTTGTATAGCACATCTGATAACACCTCTGTGTGACCAACACTCACCTTTTTTAAATTTACATAATTCAGAAATTATATATTTCTCTTACCTTTAATGTGTATGGGTAAGAGGTTGGTGAGATACTGACGGGAAAAGTACAAGAAACAGGGCTGTAACTTGAACCTTTTCCCCAACATTTAAGGATATTTCCTGTAATTAATTTCTAGTCCATCACACATATATTGTTGTTTGAAGCACTCTCTTGTATTATTTAACTGTATAAATGAGTGCATTTTGTTCCATTTGGGTATAACGTGGTAAGCTGTAAGTTTGTAGTAAGCATGCTGTTTGGTGAGATAAATTAGATGCTGGTTTAGGTGGCAAATAGCAAATGGTCAGCTTAAAGCTTTCTTGCACTTAGTTCTCTTTTCACAGAGGGAGTAAAACCAGAACATCACTGAAAATGCCCAAGCAGTTTGTATTTTTAGTACATGGAGAGAGGAGTGAAGCTATGGCAGTGTGTGAGGGTAGGACTGAGTGCTGTTATGTACTAATAATACTAATACTTAGGTTTCTAATACTAATAACTAATACTTAAGTTTCTTCTTCTAATTTAAACAGGGAAGCAGAGGTGCAACATGCCAATTTATATATTTTCAGGTATTCTGTTCTTTTTTTAGTGTAAGCTTCTAATAATACTTTGTAGCACTCTATAGTGTTTTGGGGTTTTTTAAAAATAATAAATTAGGCCCTATCTGTAACTGTTACTTTCACAAGTAGAAAATTCAGCACCTGTGCCCCACTTGGTGCTCTTCTATATTTAAAAGCAATTAAAAGGTGGAACAGAGATCTGTGAAATGCTGTCTCATTCCACAGAAAACAATATAAAATCTTACCAGAAAAGCAAGCATCAAACTACTATATACAGGCCAGTATCTAGTTTTAATCAGATTTCACTACTCAAAAAAGCAATTAAAATGGCTTATATTTAATTTCCATCTGACGTGGTGTGAGCTTATACTTCAGTAGTGCATACATGTATTTTATTCATTCAGCTTTAGATTAGTGAAGACTTGGGGCTTTAGGCTTGTATTAAATAGCTTCCTAGCAGTTTGTTTTTTTTTTTTAGGTGGTGGTGGCTTGTTATTTATTTTTTTTTTTAAGTAATAATTTCTTATGTATCAAAGTTTTATATTTAAGCCTGTTCTGAAAAGACACTATGGGGATTATGCTTGAAGACCTGGCATATCCTGTACCCTAGAAAGTGGTTGTCAGTGTAACTTTATGTTTATCTACTCAAGCTGAAATATGAGAGGGGAAGGAAGAGCTTGTAACTCTCCTCCAAGCAACATACCTCCTCAGGTTTTTTAGGCCACCACAGTTGTCTGTATTAGAGATTACATGATTTTAAAGAAACCTGTCAATAATATATGTAGCCTGTGTTACAGTGCCAATACAAGTTTTCTGTGTAGGTTTTGATTTAATCTTATATGTGGGTTTGTAGGTTTGTGTCGGGCTGTTCTGGAGGTTTGACAGCAGGAAGTTCTTAATATTCTGTTTTTCTGAGTTCTTTATCTTGGTGGAAAGTTTCTTGAAAAGTATCTTAGGTGTTCCTATCGGTCTGGAAAAAATCTCTCTTAATAGGTTGCCAAAATGCAAAGCACAAGAAGGCTGCATGTGGGGGGAAAAAAAAAAAACACAACAGAAATTTCTTAAATTATGAGGGACCTAAGACAGTGCAAAGGTTGTATTCATGCTCCCAGTTTTTAATCCTGATTTAAGGACAACACTTTCAGTGCTGTAAATTGGGATATGAGGAATACAGTGTGTAAACTGGGATTTTGAGGTTTTTGTCCACTTAAATGTTTTGTCAGTGTGCTTACACTTGGATAGAGGAAAGGTAAGAAGCTCGTGTGGGCTGAAATGCTGGAAAAAATCAGAGTGCTCATCTGCCAGCTGGGAAGAAGGCTTTGAATGCAGGCACTTAGTGTGTGGCAGGCAAGAACCTCTGGATGAGTTTTACCTCCCTGATTTGCCATGCATTTGTCACAGGCTGAGGAGGGGTTCTGTGGATCAGCTGCTGCTTTGTACCTTACACCTCCGTGGCAGCTTGTCTTGGCCTTCAGGTGGGAGTTTACTTTACTTTTACTTTTATTTACTGTAATGTTTGGTGTGAGTCTTAGGCATAAAGAGAAGAAAGAGTAATCCTCTGGGCCTTAGCTGACATGTAGAGATTCCAGGCAACTGAAAGGAAAAAAAAAAAAGACTCCTGAAAGAAAAAGTACTGTATGTAACAGCTGAACAAAAGCAAATCCTTTTTAGCTTGCAGCTAGGCACAAGTGCCAAACTGTGCATTTGCACCTGTGGAGCTTCTGCTTTACTTTGATATTGGTAGCAAAAAGCTGTTGGATGTCACCTAGAAATAACATGTGGAGATTTGTTTAAACTGGGAGAATCTACTTTTAAAGCTAAGTGCTTGCTGAGAATGGTGTTTTTGCAATTTGGTTGGTGCTACTGGGTGGGTATAAAACTTAGAAACCTTGTTATAAAACATAACAGTTCTCCACAGACATTTTTGGAGGATTCTTCTCCAGTGCTGGGTGTTAACTTACTGCCTAGGTGTTGTCATGGGCAGGCTTGAAAAAAAAGTGAGTGAAAAATCCCCATACTGAATTAAGCAACGTGATTAAAAATGGGACAAGGAACATTTCTTAAGAACTGAACTTAGATCTTTAAAAAATCTTTAACTGAACTTAGATCCTAACCTTCATTAGGAAGGTTATATGTATGAAATTGATATGTATATAACTAAGATCCTGCTAATGGCATTTGATTTGTGCTTTTAATAATTCAAAAGGACAAATGATAAAATTAAATGGGTTCAGTGTGAGCTTCTGGTTAAGTAAGGTTAGAGGATTCAAAGTGCCAGCCAGGCAGGGCAGCAATTTATTTCCAGATGGTGATTTTTTGAAACTGTTACAGCTCTAGGGGAGGTGAAGGGAGAAGGCAAATAACTATTGATGCTGAAAGTTAACATACAACTGGCAGGTATCAGTAAGAAAGCTGTGATGGCAGAAGGATTACTCAGCAGCATCCAGTCATTTTGTGTCCTGGAAGACCAATATTCATCTAAACAGTGGCATCAATAATTAAAACATTTCAAAACCATGTATTTCTGCAATCTTCTTTAAACTGAGTAGAAAAAAGAATAGATTTGTTTAAAAGATGGTGAAATGGAATGGATGTCATCACCATGTAAATCCACTGAAGCTGTCTTGTTGATGTCCTGAGCACTGTTACCTGCTGTAGGTTGCTGCTATATGTGCCTCTCACTTTTTTTCCCCCCAGTCTTCTTTGGCTTCAGTATTCAAGAAGTTTTTGAAAATCTTTGGGTTTGTTAAAGCCTAGAATAGGAACAAAATAAAAGAAAACTGGACTGTGTCCAGTTCTGGGCCCCTCAGCTCAGGAAGGAGCTTGAGGTGCTGGAGCAGGTCCAGAGAAGAGCAAGGAGGCTGTGAAGGGATCCAGCACAAGTCCTGTGAGGAAGGGCTGAGGGAGCTGGGGGTGTTGAGGCTGGAGAAGAGGAGGCTCAGGGGAGACCTCATCACTCTCTCCAACTCCCTGAAAGGAGGTTGGAGCCAGGGGGGGGTTGGGCTCTTTTCCCAGGCAACTCTCAGCAAGACAAGAGGGCACAAGAGGTCTCAAGTTGTGCCAGGGGAGGTTTAGGTTGGACATTAGAAAGAATTTCTTTAGGGAGAGGGTGCTCAGCCATTGGAATGGGCTGCCCAGGGAAGGGGTGGATTCTCCATCCCTGGAGATATTTCAAAAGAGCCTGGATGTGGCACTCAGTGCCATGGGCTGGGAACTGCAGCAGGAGTGGATCAAGGGTTGGACTTGATGATCTCTGAGGTCCCTTCCAACCCAGCCAGTTCTATGATTCTATGAAAATTAAAAAGAATCTGTCTGGCTTGTATCAAACTGGCTTGATGTATTATTACTTCAATCAGCAGAGAAGCACTGTGTGACTTAGCATACAAATAAATGAAAGGTTGAATTCAATGACTGGGCTATTTTTTTATTCAGTCTGCCCATGTTACTCTTACTGAATTTGGTGTAGACATTGTTAATGAGTTTAAGAATATTGCTAAGCTCCCTTGTGTGTATTTGTCAGTTTGGTAGGTTGGATACAGACAAGTAACTGTTTTGAGAACAAGAGAAATTAACTTTGTATGTACAGGGGCCTTTTGGGATAATTAAAATAGGAAGACAAGTAAAAGCTTGACTTTTTCTGCAGGTAGAATGCATGGTACTTACACTCTGTCACCACATGGAGGACTTTATGAAATGTTGAAATGTAAGGATTCCTAACCTGGGAAGTAATATTTGAGAACATGGGTAGCTGAAAAAAGATGGGATGAGTGTACATGCTTAGCACAGTTTACAAACAAGGAGATTTAATGTGTTAAAATAAGGAATTAAAACCTACTCTTTGCAGTAACTGCAGACACTTGTTTTCATATTTGCCTGGGACCTGTGCAGTAGGAATGAGCCACTCCTGAGCAAATAACTTCATTTTCTAATTGCTAACCACATGTGACAGCATTATTTTCATTAGGGTCATCTGTATCTTAAGATTGGCTTCTCCTGGGTTACCTCTTAAACTGTATGAGCAGGAAACTGGAGGAGCAGCATGGCTGGTGTGGAGGAGAGGTACTGATCCAGTCTGGACCCACTTAGGTTGGCTTAGGCAGGTGCATCTGGGCAGCTAGAAAAACATCCAGTTACTTATTTTAGATGAAGAATATGATTGTTTTGCCTCTGGCCTGTTTGCTGTCCTTCAATTAAAATTTTAGCCTGAATTCTGTCTTAATTATTTCCCTTTATTTTGCTGTTAAGCTTGTATAGTTTTGTGAGGAAAAGGCTGATTGGGGTGCAGAAGGGTACATTTAGTTTGTAAGCTTCCTCAGAGTGTCCTGTGTCCTCTGTGAGCCTGGGGACATATTTCTTCCTGGCATTGCCACTAGATGTTGAGTTTTGGGGAGGAGACCAAACAGGTGGGAGATGCCTTGTATTTCTGAATAAAATCATCACACAAGGGTTGCAGATGGCATTTTGTCTGGAGAATTAAAATAATTGTGTTTTTAACCAAATGTGGTCTTGTTAACAGCTACGTTTTGAAATGGAGTGATAAAAGGAATCACCATACTTTTTCTGCTATGATGGGGGTTGAATCTTGCTCCTATAATATATCATTTTGTTGGTGATCTGAAAAAGAAAAATTTTTACCTTCTTGGTGTACGTTTCTATGTCCTGAGTGATTTCTTCCGTCAGAGACAAAAGTTTCAGGTTTCCACTTCTTTTAGAATCACAGAATTTTCAGGGTTGGAAGGGACCTTTAAGATTATCCAGTTCCAACCCCCCTGCCATGGGCAGGGACACCTCCCACCAGATCAGGTTGCTCAGAGCCCTGTCCAGCCTGGGCTTAAAAAATTCCAGGGATGGGGCTTCCTTTGGGCAAGTATTTCACCACCCTCATGGTGAAGAACTTCTTCCTAATATCTAAAACCTTTTTTTAACCCCTTTATGGCTCTGTCTTGTGGAAGGCAGGTCTTGATTTTAGGTTGGTTTTTTTCAGATGGCTGTTGAGAAATAGGAAATATGTTTTAAAAAACTTTTCATTCACATGTGTTTTAACACCTTTATTGTAGAGAAGCTTTCAGGGGCTCTTTTCTGTCTATTAACCTCTGCTGGAAATAGGCATTTAGTAACAGGTCAATCATTCAGTTTCTGTCAGGTGTATGAAGATCAGCATATAGAAGACTGACCTTGGATAGCTTCAGTCTAAAAATAATTTTTAAATCAGGGCTCCTACCCTCTCTAAAAGTTTGTGGCATGCTGTTTGTTTATTCTGTATGTGTAAAGATGTTAAAGAGTAGGTGTTGATTAAGAAATAAAATTTGTTCTTATTCAGCCATGGTCATTAATCTCAAGGTGGTAATTGCTTATATTTTTTGTAACTGAATTTGAATCTGTTCTGTATTTTTTGAGGAAAAAGTTAAATGCTGTTTTTTGGACTGTATACATGAAGAGAGAACAATCTCCAGACCTGATCCTCAGCCTATGTCTTCCCTTATATATACTTAAAACAATTTAGTCATTAATGTTTTAGTAATTTAACAAATGTTTTGCAGGAAATAAATGTCAAGTTTGCTTCAGGCTTTGTAATATTTTTAAGAAGTGATAGACATCAGAAGTATCCTTCAGAAGAGCAATTAACTGAAGCCTTTTCACAAGCTGAGATTTTTTTTCCTCCACCAGAAGCAAAAGCTTTATTTGCTAATAAATGTTATTATATTTAGGGTATTGGCAGCACTTTTGGTTTTGCACTAACAACTGTGGCTTTAGAAAGAATTTAAAATAACCTTACTATTACTGTAACAAGTGATGTGACAATAACATCTTTTGTAACTGGAGAAAATTAAAATTCCAGTTGACAGACTTGTTACTGTAACAGCCATTATCACATCTTTTGTAGTTGAAGGAAAATACACTGCATTTGACAGAGCAATAATATGTTTGGATAGCTTTGTTTTTCAAGTGTGTGTGATGCAAATACTGCAGGTGGGATGTTTGCTTTTTTAAGAGTCTAAAATCCTGAGAATAAAAAATGAAAATTACACAGGCTAGGCTTACTAGTTGAAAAACATAAAGCTTGGAGTATGTTCTCAAATTATGAATATAAAAAGTATGTAATAAGTTGCTCATTATGTGTTACTTCTTTAATAAAGATAACAGTTGAATTTTACAGTGGAAGATTTTTTTTTGGTCAGGTATTTGTGGCTTGATTTTCAGCAGGTGAGAGCTGTGTTCAGAGTGCTGTAGGAGAGCATTGCATTGAAGGAAGAATTTTATAGACAAAAAGAATCTTCTCAAAAGAATTTTATAGACAACAGCTGTGAACTGAATGGTAGAAACAACAGAATAATATTTTCAGTAGTTCTTCCTTTTTGGAGTAGTTTATATAGGTGATTCTACTTAATAATAATTTAATTGCTTTCCTTCAACTTGGATATTACATGGCTGCCCTCTGTTCAGAGTGAAGTTATCTTTAATAGTGATGAAAGTTTTATATGCTCAAGGACTGGCTTTATTGTACTTTGCATTTCCGTGTCACCTCTTGGATTATCATTCTAGATTCCAGTGCTAATTCCTATTAAACAGCATCTATCTGCAAAGTCATAAAAGAGGAAACAGAGAGTCTCAGTTTTGGCTTGGGTGATATTGTGGTGGAAAGTTTAGTGTGGATTTGTCTGTTTGAGGTCCCTATTAATTGCAACCTGAGCTTTATGTGAAATGTGCAGGAGATGAAACTGCTCACTGAGTTGGGTCCTTTCAGAGGTGGTGGTGCTGATGACTTTTGTTTTTTCTTAACAGCTCTGTGTTCAGTGGTGCCTGTGCATGAAGAGAAGTTTGTTCTATGGCCTCAGAGTTGGGAGCCAAGGAGGATGGCAGCTGCTCAGAGCTGGCAAAACCCCTTTATCTGCAATATCTGGAGAAAGCTCTGCAACTGGATCAGTTTTTACGACAGACCTCTGCCATCTTTAACAGGAGTATATCCAGGTACCAAAACCTTTCCCATTTCATTGGGAGTACCCTTGAAAGACATTTCCATTATACTGTTAGTAGGTAACACCACATTAAGGGTTTAATAGTGAGTTGTTCATTATAAACTCTCCTCTGTTAAAAATCTTGCACTGTGCTTTTCTTAACACACTGAATTTTCAGCTACCTGCTACAAATCAGCACAGTGTTTTAAAGCTCTTTTCATAGCTGAATGGCCAAAACTTCTTTGCCTACAAAAAGTAGGATAAAGAAGGTCCAACTTGACTTTTCAGGGAGCTGGCCTCTAGCCATGAGTGAAGTGCCAAGACTTATCAGATGCAGAATTTGCACATAGATATGTTGTAACAGTAAGAAGTGAGTCACCAAAGAACATTTCTGTCCCAAAGCAATTTACATTTAATTTCATCAGTATTTTGGAACTGTAGAATTACAGAACTGATAATTGTATGGGTAATAGATAATGTGTATATTTACAGCCATGTAATAAGATACAAAAAGGAGTAGAAAAGTATAGCTTTATATTTCTCACACGTAGAGAAACCCTCAGTAGTGCTGAGGATAACAAGATTTTGCTTTGTTTTTTCTTGATACTAGCTTCTTGCTTAGTTCATACTTCTCTAATTATATACCTAATTAAAGTCTGAAGGTGCAGGGTTGATAGCATAGGCAAGCTGAGCTAATGATTAACTACTGCTGAGGGGTTAACAGGAAATTAGCAGCAGCAATATTGGGAAGCCACATGGGTTTGTGTAATGCTCAGAGTGTTTGGCCCATGAAGCTGAGCAGAGCTGGCCCCTGTCACTCCCTTGATGTGAGACTGAGCAGCCTGGCTCCTGTAGAAAAAAAACAACCCAAATTACCTTCTCAGGCAAGTCAGCCTGACCTGAGTGCCTGGAAAAATTATGGAGAAGTTAATCTTGAGTGCATTCACATGGCAAATGCAGGACAGCCAGGGGATCAGGCCCAGCCAGCATGGGTTCAGGAAAAGCAGGTCCTGCTTGACCCATCTGATCTGGTTCCACACTCAGGTGACCTGCCAAGTGGACAAGGGAAAGGCTGTGGACATTGCCTGCCTGGAGCTCAGTAAAGCCTCTGACACTGCCTTCACAGCATTCTCTAGAGAAGCTGGTGGCTCATGGCATAGACTTCTTGGTGGGTTAAAAGCTGGCTGCATGGCTGGGCCCAGGGAGTTGTAATTAATGGAATTAAGTCTAGTTGGTGGCCCAGTGGTCTTCCCCAGGGCTCAATTCTGTCTTGTTCAGTACCTTCTTCAGTGAGCTGAATTAAGGGATTGAGTGCTTCCTTAGCAGGTTTGCAGATGACACCAAGTTGGGTGGGAGTGTTGATCTGCTTGAGGGTAGAAAGAAAAGTTCTGCAGAGGGATCTGGATAGGGTGAATCAATGGGCTGAGGTCAGTTGTGTGAGGTTTAACAAAGCCAAGTGTCAGGTCTTGCATTTCAGTCACAGCTTTATGCCATCTTTGCATTTCATTGTACTGTGGCCTTCTCTAGGTAGCAAAAAAAGGTTGTCAGGAAGGCAGCACTGCAGGCTTGGGAAGGAGTGGCTAGAAAGCTGCCCAGAGGAGATGGACCTGGGGGTGCTGGTCAATACCTGGCTGAACATGAGCTGGCAACGTGCCCACGTGACTGAGAAGGGTGACAACATCTTGGCTTGTATCAGGAATAGTGTGACCATCAGGAGAAAGGGAGTGATCATCCCACTCACCCCACCTGAAGTACTGTGTCCAGTCCTGGGAACCTCACTGCCAGAAAGACATTGAGGTGCTGGAGGGGATTCAGAGAAGGGCAAACAAGGTGGTGAAGGGTCCAGAGCACAAGTCTTATGAAGAGAGGCTGAGGGAACTGGGAATGTTTAATCTGGAGAAGAGGAGGCTGAGAGGAGACATTATTGCTCTCTACAGCCATCTGAAAGGAGGTTGAAGGGAGTTGGGTGTTCATCTCTTCTCTCAAGTAAATAATGATAGAGGAAATGGCCTGAAGTTGCATCAGGGCAGGTTTAGACTAGATATGAGGAATAATTTCTTTCACTGAGAGAGCAGGCTGCCCAAGGAGGTGGTGGAGTCACCATCCCTGTAGGTATTTAAAACCCCATGTCACCATGCAGTTGGTGATCTTAGGGGTCTTTTCTAACCATGAGAATTCTGTGGTTTCTAATGTGTGAAATTACACCTGAAGCTATCTGAATTCTCAAGCCTGTAGCCAAATGTCCACGTGTAAGAAAATTGTATGAGCATCTCCTCTTTTGAGTATTTTCCTTTAACTGCACTCTGTATCATCTTGCAGTGATGAAAGTGAAGATGGATTGGATGACAATCCCTTGCTGCCTCAATCTGGGGATCCCCTGATGCAAGTTAAGGAAGAGCTTCCAAACTCTTTGCTTGGGGAGTCTTCTGGAGCAGGGAATTCTGGAATGCTGAACACACATTCCCTAAATGGAGTACTGCAGCCAGGTAGGCATGCACTGGGTTTAATGTCTGTTTTCTTTGGGATAAGCTGGGGAAAGCATTGTTTCTTAAGAACATTTTTTTAATCTTTTCTCTAAACAGAACCAAAGTCTGAAAAAGGGAGCTTGTATAACTTCTCCAAACTGAAGAAGAGCAGAAAGTGGCTGAAGGTAAGAATATTGGAAAGAAATTGCAGCTATTATGAAATGTGGGAGTCCCAGATGACACCCTGTAGATGGTGGTGAATGATCTTGTCATCCTGTATATATCATGGTGTAGAAACATGAAAGCAAGCAGGTGGCAACAAGAAAATAAGTTGAGCACTGGTCACAGCATTATCACACAATTTCCAACTATAGTAAGTTTTATAGTAGGGGTTTTTTTGTATCTGAATAGTCAATTTAATTTTTCTTTACATGTACTACAGAGGGTAGCTAGTATGTTTTAAGCACTGCCCTAAATCACATGATGCAATTTAATTGATGCATGATCTTACACTGAAAAAAGAGGCATAAGGTAATACAGAGATGTGGTAATGTCTTGTGTTGCTGAAAAGAGGGCTCCAAATGAATATTGGCTTGTTTGCACTGGGTTTTTTTTTTTGATGTAACTGGAGTTAGTGTCCCTTGCTAAGAATAAAGGAATTTGTTGTTTGTTTTACATTAAGCAAAAAGACTTACCAAAGAAAAAATACATTCTACAAAGGCTTTTCATTCTGGAAATCAAAAGAAAGAAGAGTATGTAACAGTTGATAAGGAATTTTATTTGATATGTAGCAAAGCAGACAGTAGGCATTTCAGTTTTGGTGAACAGCAGCATTGTAGTTAAATTTCACAGTGAGTATACATTCAGAAACTTGAAGTAATTTTACTACACTGTTCAAATTAAAATGAGCTGTTATGAAATATATTAAATGGATTTTGGGGACTTGGCTGAAAATTTGTCTCAAAGATGAACTGCACATAGGGTCCAAATGAGGATGGAAGGAGAAAGTGGAATGGTGGCTTTATGCCATCTTTGCATTTCATTGTACTGTGGCCTTCTCTAGGAAGCAAAAAAAGGTTGTCAGGAAGTCAGACAAGAGCCAAATCTGTGGTCACTGCTGGGGACAGAAGTGGCAGAATAGCAGGGTGAGCTACCAGGGGGATAGGAGGGCACCTGCAAACCATGTACAGCACAAAGTACCCCTGCTGGTATCCTGCATTTCCTCACTGCTGAAAAGAGTGTTCCAAAACTACAAACAGAACCCAAGTGGGTTCTCAAATTACTTAAATATCACTAAAGTAACAGAAAACTACCTTCCTCCAAATCAGAAAAGGTGTTTTGGATTCACTGCTACATAGTACAGTGCCTCAGGAAAGTTATCTTCCATTTGAGGTGGAAGACACTCTGTACATGTCAAGTGTTACTCTTGGGCCATACCTGCAGCCTTTAACAGCTCAAGAGTTCTTTGTATAAATAAACTGTTCAGTACAGGGACTTGTGATTGTTAATTTAGTTTCCATTTACTCTTGTTAGAGTATCCTCCTGAGTGATGACTCCAGTGACACAGATTCACCAAGTGATGAGGATGGAGAGGAGGAAGAAGAATTTTCTCTTTCAAGGGAGGAGCTTCACAATATGCTGCGATTACACAAATACAAAAAACTTCATCAGAGTAAATACAGCAAAGACAAAGAGGTAAAATTCCAGAATTTTCACATTTCCCTTATTTTTATACTTTTCCTCAACTGTGTTATTTTAACTACTCTTTGGATTTTTCTGAAAAACTCTAGTATTTCATGGACTAGAAATATCCTTGTCTTTGGTAAACTAGAACAATTTTAACTTCCATTTTAGACAAGGCTTATTTAATTAATCATATACAAGCCAAAAAGCTGCTGGTGCCTTATGTGGAGAATCTGTCAATAATTTATGTAGCTAGTACAGGCACGTGTGTTTTTCTATGTATATATATATATATCTATATATATATATATATAGATATCTTCCACAACAGTTAGTCCAGGTCAGTAGAGCAAGTACAGGAAGATAGAATGCAATATTTTGATAGCATGTATGAGAACTGAGGTGCTGTGAATTAAGTGGGTAGTAGCTGTTCTTCAAAACTTAAATTGTGTATCTAAACCTATGTGCATCATCATTTAGGTGACAAGTACCAAGGCAATGTCTGCCTTCTTGAGAAGGAGGTCCCAGTTTTCTTCATATTGGTTTCTCTCGTTCTTTGAGGTTTTCTTTTTTTTTTTCTTTTTCTACTCTTTTTTAAATTTTGAGTTGTCTTCTTATGGTCTTCATCTCTCGCAAGAAAATAGTCTGCTGCATTTCTGCATTTTTCTTATTATTAGACCAAATTCTATGACTCCTCTGATGCTGATCATGTATTTCTTCAAACTATAAAGGCTTCAGCAGAAATTATTTTAATTGCTTGTTTGAATTGCACCAGAAGGTAGTATCCAATGAAGGAAGTGATCCTATTCTGTGGTCAGAGTATTTCTCTGAAATTAATATTTGTTGTCTTATTTCACATTGTTTTGAAATTTCTCCAGAAGAGTACAGAAATATTTCCCCACAGAGGTCTTTGCTTCTGTCCATTTCTTAAACATGTTGTTGAATGTTTAAGTTCAAAACTGAAATTGTATTAACATCTTGAAATACTGCAGAGATATTTATACACCAAATTTGTACACAGCTTTACCTTTGTTAGATTTTGTACAAATGCTTTTTTCTTATTATTAGTGAGAAATAATATCCAATGGAAGTAACTGGGGTATTTTTCAGATTAGCAGTACACAGTTATTAGGGGGAGAACACAAAGTTGAGTTTTGCTGATGTTGGAATGTGTATCTGATCTGGGAATGCAAGTAAACATGCAAACTGAACAGGAGCCAGCAGTGTGCCCAGGTGGCCAAGAAGGCCAATGGCATTCTGGGCTGGCTCAGGAACAGCGTGGCCAGCAGGTCCAGGGAAGGGATTCTGCCCCTGTGCTCAGCCCTGGGGAGGCCACAGCTTGAGTCCTGTGTCCAGTTCTGGGCCCCTCAGCTCAGGAAGGAGATTGAGGTGCTGGAGCAGGTCCAGAGAAGAGCAAGGAGGCTGGGAAGGGATCCAGCACAAGTCCTGTGAGGAAGGGCTGAGGGAGCTGGGGGTGTTGAGGCTGGAGAAGAGGAGGCTCAGGGGAGACCTCATCACTCTCTCCAACTCCCTGAAAGGAGGTTGGAGCCAGGGGGGGGTTGGGCTCTTTTCCCAGGCAACTCTCAGCAAGACAAGAGGGCACAAGAGGTCTCAAGTTGTGCCAGGGGAGGTTTAGGTTGGACATTAGAAAGAATTTCTTTAGGGAGAGGGTGATCAGCCATTGGAATGGGCTGCCCAGGGAAGGGGTGGATTCTCCATCTCTGGAGATATTTCAAAAGAGCCTGGATGTGGCACTCAGTGCCATGGGCTGGGAACTGCAGCAGGAGTGGATCAAGGGTTGGACTTGATCTCTGAGGTCCCTTCCAACCCAGCCAATTCTATGATTCTAGGATTCTAAAACAAACAGGAGGTCCATGATAGGATCACTTAATGTATTGTGGTCTCTTGCTGGGCAGCACCCATATGGAAAAAGCAGAATCTTTTGAAGGTGTAAGATTCACTGCCCATTTTTCCTGTCTGTCTTAAGCAAGTGCATCTGACTCCCTGTGTAGAACTTGGTGGCCACCTCTGGAGCAGTGTTTACACTTAGGTTGCTGTATGATGCTAAATATGGAGAAGTGCTTGTTTCCTATCTCTTATTTATGATGAAAATCTTAATTTTATTTTTTTTTTACCTGCTCTCTCTGTTATCTGCTGTGTCTCTTTTACCTTCCCTTCAGCTGCAGCAGTATCAGTACTACAGTGCAGGGCTGCTCTCTACACATGATCCTTACTATGAGCAGCAGCGTCACCTGCTAGGGCCCAAGAAAAAGAAGTTTAAAGAAGAGAAAAAATTAAAAGGTAAAGTCACTAACCTTGTTTTTCTAAGTGGGTGCTGTGATTAAATTTCTTTCTAGCATTATTTCCTTTCGTTAAACATAAATGTTTAAAACCTTAGGGTTTTGTGTGGAAATACCCAGTTCTGTAGGATTAAAAATCATCAGAAAATACTGTTCTTTATCTTCTGGCTTCTAGAAAGTTAGGGTGAAGAAAAAAAAAAAAAAGGGAATTGGACTTGAGAGTTTATGGCTTCAGATTTTCTTTGTGGACCTCTCAATCTAGAATGAGTTGTGCAGCTAAATATCCTTATAGATTTATCCATTGCTTTGGAATGCATAAATTCAGTTGTGTATCATGGTCCATTTAATCAGTTTGCTTGAAAATACAGTAGTTCCACGAAAAGTGTAAGAACTTACCCTGTCTCTAATACCTTTATTCCTGAATATGTAATTCTAGTGAACAAGAAATGATAGGGAGTCAAGATTTATTTTCTGGAAATTACAGGGAACTCAGAACCCATGACCCAGTGTGAGGTGATACAGAATCACTTCTGTAACCCCTCAGTTTCTGGAGTTTCTCAGATTCATGTTTGCCAGGAAGTGCAGTTCCCTTTCTTGATGGAGCTGGCAGCAGCTGTCAAGCTGTAAGGAAGCAGGAAGAGGAGGTTGTGAGCTGTCAGTGTAAGGTGAAGTCTCTCTGGTGCAAGGACTTAAGTTTGAGCTGTGTTTTAAACGGGGTATTTTGGTCTTTCTTCCAATCTCTCTGCAAGTTCCTTTGACTGTGGTCTTGTTTTTATTTTCCTTCCACTGTTCTTGCAGCATCCGTGTTTTTGCAGACATACAAAGTATATTTTTAATATCTGAAATCAGTATAATTTTCCTCTGAAAGCTGGTACTTGTAATGCATGATAGAACATGCCATAACTGGTGAGAAGTTTGGTTTGTGATTCCCCTCAAATCCCCCCATTGTTACCTTTAAATGTCTTAAGGAGAATTTTATGACAAAGTCAGAAATATTACACTGGGTTCCTGGCATTTTAACTTTTAAAGCATTTTTCCCTGGGTGGAAAAACTGTATTTCACCACTGTATTAAACAGGAAAATCTTTCCATTATAGAGTAATGAGGAAATATTCATTATAATATGAGTATTTCATATAATATGAGTATATTTTATATACTCATATAATTATTTATATACCCATATAATATTTAATATATAATTATATAAAATAAAGATATATAAAATAAATAAAGATATATAAAATAAATAAAGATATATAAAATAAATAAAGATATATAAAATAAATAAAGATATATAAAATAAATAAAGATATATAAAATAAATAAAGATATATAAAATAAATAAAGATATATAAAATAAATAAAGATATATAAAATAAATAAAGATATATAAAATAAATAAAGATATATAAAATAAATAAAGATATAATAAATATAATTATTTATATATTCATATAATTTATATACTCATATATACTCATAAGTATATATAATTTTCATATGAGTATATCATATAATATGAGTATAAAATACTCATCATAATATGATAAATGGATTGTACCAGAAATGGCAAACATGGATAAGTTTGTTTTTTTTGTTGCTTCCCCACATAAATTGACAAGGATAGCTTGCTGAGGAAATAAACCTGTCAAAATATATCTCAAAAAAAAAAATTAGATTTTTATTATCATTGTCCCCATGCAGGCAAGCTGAAAAAAGTAAAGAAAAAGAGGAGACGGGATGAGGAACTCTCTTCAGAGGAGTCACCACGGCACCACCATCATCAGACCAAAGTTTTTGCCAAGTTTTCTCATGATACACCACCACCTGGGGCCAAGAAAAAGCACTTGACTATTGAGCAACTCAATGCACGTCGTCGGAAAGTGTGGCTCAGCATTGTCAAAAAAGAGTTGCCAAAGGTGAGCTTGGCTAATGGCACCAGCCCAGTGATGATGGCAAGAAAATGAAATAGAAAATTAACTTAGTGAGGAGCTGACGCTTGGAAAATCAGAGTGAAGTTTAAAATCTGATTTTTCTGTTTGATCATTAATTAGCAAACTGATATTCTGTAATCCATAGGGAAGTAATTTGAATTTCTTGTCACCAGTGATACCTTGCAGTGCTTTGCCACTGCTTTCATTTGGCTGTCCCAGCCTTTTCTGTGACTATTTCAGTAAACTCTTGCAAGTGTTCTTGCTAATCTACAGGGTAGCAGCAGAAAGCAAACCACTACCTAGGTTGTACATAAAGTACAGGAAGGGATTTTGGTCACTGTAACACGCATCTTTTTGCAACTTATTTCAGACATAGTCTTTGTATCATCTACAAGACAAAATTCAGCCACTGTTGAAAAGAAGCTTGGTTCACTGTTGCTGTTTTTCTGAGGTGTAATCAAAGTGGAACTTGCTGTTTGGAGTTCACTGTTAAGAGACTTTGAATTCTAGAAGTTGAAAACGAGTGATGGTTATAGCATCTTCATGAATTTAAAAGCCAGGCAGAGGGTGCAGTGTTACAGACCTTACTTTTTTCAAAAGATTGATTTTGATCATGTGATGAACATAGGTTCTGCATTAATTCTTAACATCTTTAGAAAACAGTGGATATTTTTGTTGTTTACTTCAGTGGAATAGGAGAACACTGCTCTGCAATAGTGGTAATTAAAGAAACAAGCCTGAAAAAAGATTGTTTACTTGTGTCCCTGAGCAGCTGAAATATGTTTGTGTGCTAAGTAAGGATGAAAAGCTGTTTCAGTCAAAATAAAAAACTAATTACAGTATTTGCACCCAGTGTATATGGCTGAGGCTGGCACATGTATCTGCTGAAGACTGGATAGTAATATTTTAAAATAATGTGAAGCCATTACTCTTTAACTAATTTTAAGCTGGTTTTCTTTTGTAGGCTTACAAACAAAAAGCCTCAGCTCGCAACCTTTTCCTAACCAACAGCAAAAAGGTGAGTGTTGGTTAGCTTTATGCTGTTACTGGTAGTGGAGGTGCTAAGCAAACAGTAAGCTCTTTGTCTTTCTTCTGTTTCTTACTCTATTATACTGATTACACTATTACAATTTTATTTTTGGTGTTTCATAAGCAACGGGTGAAATGGGCACTGTGAATTTCTGTTCATCTTTTTGACTTCCATAAGATTAAGTTTGTACATAATTTAATTTACTTATCTTTCACACAATGAATTAATGACTTCAGGATGTAGCTTTTTAGCTGCCCATCTATCCATTAGCTAGAATTTGCTGGTTTAAGCTCAAAGGGGATGTTGTAATATTAAATTTAATTTACATGAACATATATAGGAGATGAGGTTAAAAATAGAACATTTTTCTCCTCAAATAATTGCGAAAGGAATTAATCTCCTTGTCAGAGTCTTTTCTTGAGTTGTGTTACTAGAATCACAGAACTTTCAGGGTTGGAAAGGACCTTAAAGATCACCTAGTTCCAATGCCCCTGACTTGGGCAGGGACACCTCCCAGTAGATGATTGGTTCTACCTAGAAGGCTTTCCCTTAGGAAGACATGGAAATGGCTTTTTGATAATTTTTCAAGTGTTGTACTCAAGTGTCTGATTCATTTATATGGCTAATGAAAAGGCAATCAAGTAAATGGCTGAGAATCATCAGAGACAAGATGATGTAGGAAATTTTCCATTCCTTATACACATTACCAAGAAAGTGAGCATTTTCTGTACAAGAGATGCAGAAAACAGGACCTGCAGGTATATGCTTAAAAAACTTTGTGAGTAAGTTTTCTCCTGTGGTACTCCTTAGCTAGAAGAGTGGATTTTTTTTTGTGATGTCTGGGCAACCAGTCAGTGATTATTGTTTGTAGCTATCACAAACTGCATTTTAGTGAGTGCTGCAAAAGACTTAGAAGATTTGAAATGCCACTGTTGCTTCCTTTGTTCTCATTTTGTTTTGTCACTTGAAATCTGTGTGTTGGAATTGTTGATGTGCAGATTTGAGTGGAGGAAAAAAAACCCTGTCACAAACATCAAACCCAGCAGTTTTGGCTGTTATGACAATGACAATTTATTTATACTGGGAACAAAAATTACACTGTATTGTGCTTTTTCATGAGATGGTAGGAAAATTGTAGGATACGCCCCCATTTTTCAGTGGATTATCATGTGAATAGGATTGTATTCCACCAACACTGCTATTGTAGCAGTCTTATTAAAACAGTGGGAAAGCATGGATACCACAGAAAAGTGTCTGGAATAGCTGTGTCAGTGTTGCAGGCAAGCCTTGAACTTTGGTTTCCTCAGTCCCACCAAATCAATCCTTTAAATTCCAAGCCATGCTGAAACTGCTTTCAGGTTTTGTCTTCTCTGCCATCTCAGGAAGATGAAGGGTCAAGTTATCTCATGCCACTTTGCAAGCATTACAGCTGAGTAAAGCATCACAGTTTTTCTCTTCTGAGGGATCAGTCTTGGTTGTAATTAAATTTGATGCTTTTTCTGTAAAATCAGCCATTTGACCACTGCTTCTATCATGTTTTTTTCACTGTAGCTTGCCCATCAGTGCATGAGGGAGGTACGAAGAGCTGCTATCCAGGCCCAGAAAAACTGTAAGGAAACTCTGCCCCGAGCACGTCGTCTGACCAAGGAGATGCTTCTCTACTGGAAAAAGTATGAAAAGGTGGAAAAAGAACATCGCAAACGAGCTGAGAAAGAGGCTCTTGAGCAGCGCAAGCTGGATGAAGAGATGAGAGAGGTACAGCAAAAACCAGATTCCTTGTAAAAAAACAGATTCCTTATAATTAATTTGTTGAGGAGACTCAGAAGCGTCCAGGTCGTTTGATTTTCTAGATACAGGCAATGAAATTCAGCTACGTGGTTTGTTTTTTGGTGTTCCGTGTATTTCTACTGCTATTTTAAAATTTTTTACATAATTCTTATAATGAATTCTTATTCTTCTGATGTGACAAAAAAGCCCCACTTTCAAACTGTGTAAATTCTTTAAAAGTGTATGAAATGGAGGGATTAGACAAACAGAGTGTTTCCGACACATAGGTAAGGTTTTTGTGATGGTTTGTTCATTATTCTGGATCCAGAAAGCAAGACACCTTTTCACATTCAATCTTTTTTTTTTTTTTTTATATATATACCTATATTTTCTCTGGTGTAAAATGATATCATATTTTTTATATGGCTCATGGCATTTTTCTGTGATTGCTTTTTTGTTGGCCAAGTAACAGCTTTATGGACTCCCTCAGAGAGTAGTAAGTGTTGAATTTAAGAAAAAGCTTTCTTGTCAAAGCTCTCTAGTGGGTTTATGGTAGTTCTCTTCCATGTGGGGTAATGAGCTGAGGTTGAATCTTATATTTATATAGTTTTATGCTCAAATTAGGCTTTTGTTTATTGTGTTCCTCATATTTTTGCAAGTATAAGCATTTTGTGAAGGTTTCAGTTGACTTAGATAAATAGACAACTTCTAAGTACAGCATTTTTTTAACCAAAAGTGAAGAATGAACAAAAGCAATGTCTTGCTGAACACAGAGCCATGATAATATCCCAGCTGCATTACCTACTGATGTATTTCACATATTCTACCATAATTCTCTTTACTAGTAAATAACAGAATATTTGAGTTAGATTACCATGTGAGGTTTTTTTTTAACTGTCTTTTAAGACAGTTTAAGACTTTTAAAGACTTTTAAGACTTTTTAGACTTTTAGACTTTTTTTTTTTTAAGACTTTTAAGACTTTTAAAAAGTCTTTTACTGTGGTACTACAATGCTGGGTCTTTTGTCAATCTTTTAATTTTTCAAGGGTAAAAAAAAAAAACTTTTAAACTTTATTACAGTGTTCTTTGCCATGATTGCTGAATTTAAAAACTTTTCATTTACAACATATATTTTAATATAGTTGTTTATGGTTGTTAGTGCTGTTCTGTGCAGCCAGCATTCTCAGCTTTTGATATCACAGTGCTGTGCATAATCTCGATAGTTTGTTTATTGAGACGTTATTAGAGCACAACTTTTTTCTTTAATTATATTTTAAATATTAAACCTTTGTCCTGCTTCTTTCCCCCCCATCCTCTGTTTTTTAAACGTTCTTAGGCAAAGAGGCAGCAACGAAAACTGAACTTCTTGATCACCCAAACTGAGTTATATGCCCATTTTATGAGTCGGAAACGAGACATTGGACATGATGGGATACAGGAGGAAATCCTTCGTAAACTGGAAGACAGCTCTACCCAAAGGCAGATTGATATTGGTGGAGGAGTAGTGGTCAACATCACCCAAGAAGATTATGGTAAATGATTCACCTACAATACTTCCTGTGTGCTCTTTGGAAATTCCCTCTGCACATTATTGTGCAAGCTTACTGTTTCCAAGCACAAAAACTTTCTCTGTGAGAAGCACTGCCATAATTACTGGAATTCTAACATGGAAATAATTGTTTTCAGATAGTAACTATTACAAGGCCCAAGCTCTGAAGAATGCTGAGGATGCTTACCAGATCCATCAGGCTCGGGTATGTATTTTTTTGGATCCATCAAGTAGAAGAGAAAGAGTAGTTGGTAAAGGCCACTGAACCAGGATCTTCCTTAGCAGTCATGGCAATAGGTTTGTTTAATCCTGGGTGCCATATCTGAATTAATTCCATTGCCACTTTGTGTTGAGCAGATAGAAAACCAGAGTATGAAGATCTGGGCTGTAGAATCAGGCTTGTTTTCAGTTAGTTTCTGGGAAACATCCTGTGTCTAATATAAAGTGTAAGGCTTTTTACTCCACAATTTCTTGATAAATATGTTAATCTTATACATACTTTTCCTGTTTAGACCAGATCATTTGATGAAGATGCAAAGGAGAGTCGTGCAGCTGCTTTAAGGGCTGCAAACAAGTCTGGGACTGGCTTTGGAGAGAGCTACAGTTTAGCAAACCCATCTATCCGTGCAGGAGAAGATATTCCACAGCCTACTATTTTCAATGGAAAACTGAAAGGTTACCAACTGAAAGGCATGAATTGGCTGGCCAACCTGTATGAGCAGGTATCTTAGTACAGCTTGCAAATTTTTTACACTTCTGGGATTAAATATTAGAGTAAATTTGGTCCAAAAAAGTAATGGTTTTAAAAATAGACTGTGTATTAAGTCTGTGATATCTTTAGTAGAAAGGCAAATATTATGTAAACCACCTAGCAGTATACTTGATTATTAGGAAATAACAACTTTGAATGGGGTGTTAAGTTCAAGATTCATTATGTGGATGTTTATACAACTCTTATCACTTAGATTGTACACTGAGGAAATTTGCTGCTCAGAGCTGCATGTTGTGTTTTAGGCTCTGAGCAGCTGATAAGCTGCAAGCAGCCTTGTCCATATGTAAGTACCCAGCTGACAGTGTGATTGTAAGGTGCTGACAGGCTGACAAAAAAAAAAACAGCTCAAGAAATGAGTGCAGCTGAGATAAATTATCTCTTTGTGGAAAGTGTGAGAGACAATAAGGTGTTTCAGAGTGCTAACACTGAAACTAAACACTGCCACTAAATTCAGTGGCAACAATTCTAGTTCTGTATGGATTAAAACGTTGTGAAATGTGTTCATAAATGGATTTTTTTGCAGGGCATCAATGGAATCCTGGCAGATGAAATGGGTCTGGGTAAAACAGTACAAAGTATTGCTCTCCTTGCACATCTGGCTGAGGTAGGTGGATTAGAGCTCATTCCTGGTCAGAATGCTTGATAGAAGATGCATACATTTGAAATGAATTCTGGATTGTAAAGCTTTAATGTCTTCAAAGGCATTTAAGAGCATTTCCCTTAGTTTTAAAGCTAACCCTTTGAAAGGATGTGTTTGTAGATACTGATGTGTGCATGTATATATATAAATTAAAATGGACTTTTCACTGAATAATAGCTTTTTGCTTGCAATTTTGTCAAAACCTGGTAAGAGACCACGTTGTATACTTAATGGTTTATTGACTACAAATTGGAGAGACCTGTTGAAATGAAGCCCAAATTCTGAGCTTCATGGCAATCAGCATGGATTTCCATATTTATGGGTCTTTTTCAAAAGCAGAGTTTCTTGTCCCAGGGCAGACAAGCAGAACAAAAAGCAACAGGAGCTTACTTCTTTATGAAGAAAGAGCTAGCTTAATATTTTAAAAAAGCAGGCTTGGTTTGCACCCAGTTACTTTACTTCAGTAGCAGATACCAGCCACGTGATACCAAGAGCAGAACTTGTGATAGTGACCAAATGGTGTCATTTTTTTAATGTGTGCATTTTTTAATGTTCCTTTTGATACCAGTTCACTGGCACTATCAGTCACATTTATGGAAGAGGGAGCAGAGACAACAACTCACCAGTTCATCTGTATGGAGGGGGTACCAGATGAGCCTGTTTCCCTAGAGATTTTTGGAAGTCTGCACAGGGCTTTTACTTTTTCTGGCTTTCAGTTCTGCAGGCCAGGGTTCTAACAACCAATACACTAATAACCCAACTTTGTTACTCACCAGAGGGCATTCTCATGTGATGTGATGGACCAAAGCTTGCCAGAGCCACCTCAAGTTTTTTTTCCTTCCCAAAATGCCAGGGGCTGTTAGTAATGTGAAGGTGACAGCTTCCAGGAACAAAGGAGCAAGGCAGATTGAAACAGTAGTGGTCATTCTGAATAACTGTTATGAAAGAAATTGTAGTTAAACTTTAGATCTGCTCTGTTTGATTTTTGCATCACCCTGCTCTGCAGGGAGGAAGTTTTGTAGTGTTGCATGAAGTTCTCTGTCTTATGTAGCAGCTGTTAAGGTATTAGTTGTAAAGCTGTATCAAACTGTCTCTCTCTCCCTTCCCTCAATTAATTTCTGGGTGGGTTTTTGTGTATTTTTCAGAGAGAGAACATCTGGGGACCTTTTTTAATAATTTCACCTGCTTCTACTCTTAATAACTGGCACCAGGAGTTTGCCAGATTTGTACCTAAATTTAAGGTAATAAGCATGTTTGTTTTCTCCAAAGCAGACTGTTTTATTCTTCTGAGTTCTTTGCCACATCAGGATGCCTGATTATCTTGGAATCTGAAACTCTGTAATGGGCTTGATTCTGATGTTTTTTTCCATCATCTTGGAACATTGAGTTGTCCATAGCTTAAAAATAATCTTTGTTGATTGACATGATTTTCATTTTGCAGCAGCTTGAAGACACCTTCACTGAGGAAATGAAGCAGGGCAGGGAGTGGATGTTCAGTTCTATTGTGTGGGCCTGTCAGCAGATATAAGAATGATATTTCAGTCTTATGGACTGTTTTTTTGTTTAGAGCAGTGTTTTCAGTCACTCATTTGACTTCAATTTGGGTAATATAAAGATTGTACATGAACAAAACAACTCTAGAAAGTTTAGAGGGAGAAAGAATGCAGTTGTTATTACAGAAAGGAAAATACAACTGGTAAACAAGAAAAAGGAGAGATGTGAGGCATAAGTAGGTAAGAACAAAGAGAAGAAATTAAAATAAATTCTTCAGGTGTACTGTGATAGTTAAAACATAGTAAGGTAGAAAGCAAGGAATGATCAGTCACTGAAAAGCAATCTGCTTCCCTGTTTCCCAGTGGAAGATACTGGAGTGTTGCAAAGGAACATTTGAAAATAACTTGTGCTGCTGAAACAGTGCTGCAGTTTTAGAATTAGTCAGAAGCTTCCAGCTATATCTGCAAAGAGTAGATTATAGTTGAAATATTTGACTTGTTAACATAGTAACCTTTGATCAGTTTGGCTTTTTTAAACATCTGATTTCATTTTTGCAGAGAAAATACAGAGAAAATACAGGAACAGTAGAAGACTGTTATAAGTAACCAATATAGTAGTAATATCCAGTCTAATTGTTTGAATCTCTTTGCTACTCAATAAGATGGAGGAAGGGACTTGGAAGTATTACTGTAATACCTGATTCCTTGATATGGGGTAGGGCAGTATTGAAGGACTTGCCTTTTATCAAATTGTTTGCTCTGCCAGATGCCTGATGAGAACATATGTTGGTTATGGTAGTGTATAATTTGAGGTATCTATATGAGAAGTTGTGCTAAAGTATAGTTAAATAGTGGATAATGGGAGTGGTTTGTATTTTAGGATAAATTGGTATTACTGAGACTTTAAAGAAACTGATAAAGTAATAAAAACGTTTAAGTTGGTGAGAAATTACTTTAAGAAGAACTAAAAAACAATCCATATTTTTATTTGCATAGCCTGTAACTATAGAAGCCTTGGTGAAAAACCTGGAGTAGAAAACATTCAAGCAGTATTGTAGAGAATAGGCCAGCAACTCTTTGTGCTTCCTCCTTGTCATGAATGAAATATAGAATAATGTATTTCAGCCTGTGGTCAGGATGCTTATAAAAAGATCATTTTTTAATTTTCTTTTTTTAAATCTGTCTTTATATAGCTGTTGTTCAGATTTATTGTGTAATAGTGTTTATTTCATCCAAGGAAAAGAACATTTATTTAAAGGCTTTCTAGAAATATGATTGTTAGGTCTTTGCAGTTTGCATCTGTCTTTCATCTTGCTGTTTTTTCCCCTTTTCTGATCATGCAGAAGTGCTTTTAATTGTACAGAAGCATATAGTCAATTATGTTGGCTGTAAATCACACGAATTAATTTCTTCAGGTTCATGGCAGAATATATAAACTAAGAGGCAAATCACTTTTTTGTTGTCTGATGCTTTTTTACTGGCATCCTTATCTCAGAACAATTGGAAGAATATTGAACTAAAGGCTCTTTTGAAATTTGGAGCAGATAATTTCAAGGATGGAGGAGTTTTCTGGCCTTCCCCAACCTCCATTCCTCACTTTTAGTGATGTGTAGTCCTCTCATCAGACAGAAGATGGCAGTACAGTATTATTAACTAATAATTGGTTTTTTGTGCACTGCAAAGATTTGTACTGACATAATAGGACCCATGAAATTCTGAGCTATAAATGGATTAACAGATTTCTCTGGTAGTAGTGGTTACTTTTAATAATTCTTACATTGAATATATCCAGGCCAGGTGTTTGAACTTTATCTTAGAGTTTGGGGGACAGTTCTGAAACAGAAAACTAGAAAACCAACAGAAAACCTGGGAATGTCAAATAGGTGAATCAGCACTCTAGGCCTGTAGGGTTATCTGTAGCAGGTGAGGGCAGACCTCTTTCTGCCAGAAGCAAAGTAATATTTTTAAATTTTAGAAAAAAATTCTTATAACGTGTAACTTGCTATGGGGCATTTTGAGATTCTGCTGTAGCTTGATGTAGTCTTTGTACTGGCATAAGTTGCTTGAAACCTTTGCTCTTAAGTTTTTTTAAGTGCTTTCCAATTTTTTCCTCTGTGCTAAAAGGTATAATTTCTCTTGTTCTGGAGAAAGAAGCCTTGTCTTTCTCATTTTTTAGAATGCATAGTATAAAATTCTAGAGCAGGTATTTAAAAATGTCTTTTCTGGTTTTGTACTGTTCCAGGTGCTACCTTACTGGGGAAACCCACATGATAGAAAGGTGATCAGGAAGTTCTGGAGTCAGGTAATACCAACGTGCCCATGTGCTTTCACCATTTTTGTTATTTGTGAAGAGTAAACCAGAAGCTGTTGCAAATGATGTGTAGATATGGAGCTCTGTTTCTTGGACCACATAGTAGCATTTTCATTAAGATAGTGAGGTAAAAGGCTTCTCTTGTGCTGGAGAGCAATGCACTGCAGGCAATTCAAGGCAGTATGGAGTTCAGTTTGAGAAATTAGAGCTCTGTAAACAAAGGAGGAAGTTTCAGTGTCAAGGACTGTTGATTTCACTTGAGTAGCCTCACTCAGGATGCCCATGTGTATCATCACTGCAGGCCTGTGAAGTTGTTCTTGATTTGGGAACAGAATTTTGTGTAGAGTTCAGTGCTTGGGTTTTGTCTGGCATATTGAGAAGCATCTGAAATTGGCTGAAGTCCAGGTCCCCCAGTTGAATAACCATGCTGTAATTAATTTTAAAAGTCATCTGAGGAAAAATGCACTAATAATGAGAATTATGAAACAGAGACCTGAAGTTACAGTATGCACAAATGAATGTTTCACAACGTACTTACATTGTGGGGTTTTTTTTCTTATTTTATGGTTACAGAAGACATTGTATACTCAGGATGCTCCTTTCCATGTGGTGATTACCAGCTACCAGCTAGTAGTACAGGATGTGAAGTATTTCCAACGAGTGAAGTGGCAATACATGGTGCTGGATGAAGCACAAGCACTCAAGAGTAGCTCCAGGTAATAAATTAACCAGGAACAAAATCTTGCCTCTGCATCAACCTCTTAAAAAAATATCAAGAAAACATCAAGATTACTCAAATTGGTAGAAGTTAAAATTGACACATGTAAGATTCTTTAACTGTCTATACCTCCAGGGTATATCTATACCCTGTATCTCTATACCTCTGACACTGGATTGACACTATTTTTTTGCATTTAGATTTTCTTTCTCCAAATAGTAAAATGAAATTAAAAAGTAATTGTGGAGCAGAAACTTATGTGAAGTACAGGACAGCTAAACAAAACAGTGTGAAATACTGTTCTGTGTGAAATACTGAAGTGATTCTGCCCCTGTGCTCAGCCCTGGGGAGGCCACAGCTTGAGTCCTGTGTCCAGTTCTGGGCCCCTCAGCTCAGGAAGGAGCTTGAGGTGCTGGAGCAGGTCCAGAGAAGAGCAAGGAGGCTGGGAAGGGATCCAGCACAAGTCCTGTGAGGAAGGGCTGAGGGAGCTGGGGGTGTTGAGGCTGGAGAAGAGGAGGCTCAGGGGAGACCTCATCACTCTCTCCAACTCCCTGAAAGGAGGTTGGAGCCAGGGGGGGGTTGGGCTCTTTTCCCAGGCAACTCTCAGCAAGACAAGAGGGCACAAGAGGTCTCAAGTTGTGCCAGGGGAGGTTTAGGTTGGACTTTAGAAAGAATTTCTTTCTGGAGAGGGTGCTCAGCCATTGGAATGGGCTGCCCAGGGAAGGGGTGGATTCTCCATCCCTGGAGATATTTCAAAAGAGCCTGGATGTGGCACTCAGTGCCATGGGCTGGGAACTGCAGCGGGAGTGGATCAAGGGTTGGACTTGATGAGCTCTGAGGTCCCTTCCAACCTGGCTGGTTCTATGATACTGTTCAACTTCATTCCTCACTGCTCACTGAATTCTGCCCAGTGAACAGGCTGTAGTCTTTAGTGCCCATTGCTTATATTGGCTCTGTGAAATGCATTATTTTGATTCCTTCTTAAGTGGGACTTCCCAGACACAATTGAAGGTCAGAACCCTGAGAATGCTGTCAGCTGCAGTAAAGCCAAATCTTTGTCATAAAACTATGCCAGCAGATTTTCTGCTTGTTTTCAAGTATCAGATTTGTCTGTCTTCAGTAGCTGCTTTCCCATAACCTTTGCCCAGGTTGCCACTGGACACAGTAAGTTCAAGACAGCTTTAGATGCAGACTCACTCAGACTGAAGTCTGTGTCTTCAGCATTCTTAGGAAACTGCCCCTCTAAGAGGATTGTAATGTATAGCTCAGCACTCCTGTCACTCCTCCCATTTTATTAGTAGACCTGAGATTTTGTTAGTATTCAAGCATTTGTATTAAAAGTGAGTAAAAAGATACTTGGAAAAATAAAATTAAGTTATGCACATTTCTTTTTAATATGTAAAATATTGATATTTACTATAATTACCCTCTGAAAGACTGGGGAGTAGCTGTGATAGTTTTGCCCAGGGAACTCCAAAAATCTTTTGGGTAGGTCACTGGATGCAGTTGGTCTTAAAATACCTTATGTTTAATATCCTCCTACAAAAAAATGGTTTTAATTATTTTTCTTTATTTTGTTCATTAGTGTTCGTTGGAAGATTCTTCTACAGTTCCAGTGTCGAAATAGATTGTTGCTGACTGGGACCCCAATCCAGAATACAATGGCTGAGGTATTTGGATGCTGTTAAGAGTGGACTTTATAACAGGAATATACACTAAATAAATGTGAACAGTTGAGCAACAGGTTGTGTGTGTGTGGTTGTGGGATCATGTTTGTAACAAACCCCTGGCAAACATGGAATCAGTTCTGGGAAGCAGAATTTGGAAGTGCACCATACATTGGAAGAAGATACCCTATTGTCAATAATATTTAGCTTTCAGGATGAAATCTAGTTCTGGCTTTTTCTGCTATTGGCTGAAATAATTGTGCTGTGTTTGTTACTGCTTTCTAATGATGCTTTAAGCTGATGTATTTGGCATTTGGCTCAGGGAAGAGAATGTGTCAAGAGTTTTTGCTTAATTTTGCCACTTTCTATAAGGAGGGCAACTGGGCTGGTGAAGGGACTCGAGCACAGATCCTATGAGGAGAGGCTGAGGGAGCTGGGGGTGTTGAGGCTGGAGAAGAGGAGGCTCAGGGGAGACCTCATCACTCTCTACAACTCCCTGAAAGGAGGTTGGAGCCAGGGGGGGGTTGGGCTCTTTTCCCAGGCAACTCTCAGCAAGACAAGAGGGCACAAGAGGTCTCAAGTTGTGCCAGGGGAGGTTTAGGTTGGGCATGAGAAAGAATTTCTTTATGGAGAGGGTGATCAGCCATTGGAATGGGCTGCCCAGGGAAGGGGTGGATTCTCCATCCCTGGAGATATTTCAAAAGAGCCTGGATGTGGCACTCAGTGCCATGGGCTGGGAACTGCAGCGGGAGTGGATCAAGGGTTGGACTTGATGATCTCTGAGGTCCCTTCCAACCCAGCCCATTCTATGATTCTGTGATTCATGTAATTTTGGTCATAAAGAGCTTCAAGGGCTTAAGATCCCTAATTACCTTGTCCTTAGTAGGGGGACTTTTCTTATTTACTGTTTTCTTTTTCTTTTAGCTGTGGGCTCTGCTGCATTTTATCATGCCAACACTGTTTGATTCCCATGAGGAGTTCAATGAGTGGTTTTCTAAGGACATAGAGAGCCATGCAGAGAACAAATCTGCCATTGATGAGAGTGAGTGTATTTTTTATGTTAAATGTATGATGTCTTTTCCAACAACTTATGGATAAACTTGATATATATTTTTATGTATGAGAAATGTCTTCTAAAGCAGACAGTGCATAATGGAATTGGAAGGTTATGGGTTGTTGTCCATGGTTTTGTCAAACCTTGTTTCTGACTGTAATATAGCATGTGTTATGAATAGACAAAAATGTTCTGAAAATGTTGGTTTCCTGCTTGTCTTCAGTCATTCTCCTTCCCAAAAACAGGAGAACAAACATTTTAAATATTTATTAGTTTCTATGGAGTAGATCACCTTGGAGATCTCCTGAGTGTGTTACCAGCTGTAGACAGAAAAATATGACCCAAAGCACTAAACCTCTTTACAACACCAGAAAAAAAAAAAACATTAAAAATCTTTAAAAATAAAAATAATAATTAAAAAAATCCTCATTTAAATCTTCATTTAAATTTTAGAGTCTATTTATGCAGAAAAATCCAGCTAGATAAAATAACTAATTTGTAATTGGACTAGAACACAGAACAGTTGGAACTTGGCACAAAAGTAAAGGCTGTAAAGCTGCTCAAATCTCCAGAACTTTCTTTTTACAGGGTGTTGTTAAGACTGCAGTTACCTGTCAGTGCAATGTGCCCTGGTTTTGTAATGTTATGATTTTGGGAGTGTCATGGTTTCTCTTCAGGAATTACTAATGTGTCACTTGAAACTTTTCACTAATAGTGAGTGATGAATTTAAGGCCATATTCTCAGCCTAGGGGAATATAGAACACATAAAATGCTTTAGAAGTTCATTCTTTGTAGCAAATCAAGAAGTTAAACAGTGTAGCTCATGACTCACTTAAGAAAAAAGGAAAACAACAGAGAAATGCCAGCTTTGGTTGTAAGAACTGGTATGGAAGAAGTGGCTGAGTAGTAAGTGACTTTGTTTGTAGTAGAAAACTGTTTTTTTATTTGGTGGACTAATTGTTCCTTTTACCCTCTTCCCTTTATTTCAGATCAGCTGTCCCGCTTGCACATGATCTTGAAGCCTTTCATGTTGAGAAGAATCAAGAAGGATGTTGAAAATGAGCTGTCAGACAAGGTGAGAAAAAGTACTTATCTGGAATGAGTATTTCAACTGTTGAAATATTGAAGTATTTCAACTTTACTGTCATAATTGTGTTCTTTAATCTGTTTTTTTGGAAACTTGCCTGTCAGTCTGCATACCTGAAATTTTATTGTAGACCTTTCACAAACTTTGAGTTTTTGGCACCACATAGCAGCAATCTCTTCAGATGTGAATGTAAATGAAGAACTCCTAATTAATAAATTTTTCTTCTAGAGAAAACATTTTGTTAACAGTTAAAATTGGAAGTCTTTAAGACTGAAGTTGACAGAATTACCACTAATTTTATTGAATGAGATTGATATAGCTATGATTGGGTGATCAGTATCTCCAGTTGCCTCTATGCAGGATTTGGAATGAATTTAGGATCCTTTTTGTTTGCTTGTAAAGACCAAGAAATGCATAACAGCAACATCATACTTATGTTAGGCTCTTCATTAAAGGTGGATGATCTTAAGCATGGTCAGCATGTCCTCAGGTTTTTGGACCACTGGCTTGGGGATACCAGGATTGTTCTAATGCACTTACACAACTTCACAACTAGAACTTCCCACAGAAAACTGGGATGTGATGAACTTGTTGGCTTCTGTCACCTGATTAAAACTGCTCTAAATGGGTAGCATTTTAACAGTAGGAACTGAGGTCAGATTATAAGCTGATCAGCTGCAGATGAGATTTTTCCTGGCTTCTTCTGTGTCTTATCTGTTGATTTAGTTGTGCTCAGACACTTGTAAAGGTCAGTCTTCCACATCATTACATAAGCCTTTACAAAATATAGGTTCATACAAAATGAACCTATCCCATGCTGTATCCTAAAATACATGTATGAATGCAACTGCTTCTATTTCTATTTTTGGGAGAAAGTTATATTTCCTTTGAGATACATTTTCTCTGCTTTGTGTATAGTGATATGGTCATCCTCCATTTCACAGATAGAAAAAAGGGTCAATCTTCATTACTGTTTTTCAGATTGAAATTCTTATGTACTGCCAGCAGACAAGTCGACAGAAGCTGTTGTACCAAGCTCTAAAAAACAAAATCTCTATAGATGACCTCCTGCAGTCCTCAATGGGCACTACTCAGCAAGCACAGACCACCACTAGTAGTCTCATGAATCTAGTCATGCAGTTCAGGAAGGTAAGACTATTTTAAATAATGATGTTTTAAATAATGATTTTTTTAAAAAGTATAACTAGCTCCGAACTAAAATACAGCTTCTAGAAAACACCATATTAAAAAAAATTTGGCATTGGCCTGCAAATTTGCAGGCAGTTCAGTTGTGCTTGTGATGCAGTGCAGTGAAGTAGAAAAGCATGAGCTAAATGGTGGTTTGGTTACAAATTGGTTGTGGAAGGCAATAATTCACTTGGGAAAGAGAGGCAACAGCTGTCATGTGAATAGGGAAGGATATGATGCAGTATTGGAATTTGAGTCATTAAACTAAAATAACTGTGACATAATAATCAGTGTAAAACTTCAAGTGGTCAGCAGTCATGGTTGATTTGGGCTGTAAATGCTGCATTGGACCAAAGTGATTGCTCTGAGTGCCTGAGGTGCTGTCTTTCTTACAGGTGTGCAACCATCCAGAGCTGTTTGAGCGACAAGAAACTTGGTCTCCATTTCACATCTCCCTAAAGCCATACCAGATCTCAAAGTTCCTCTATCGTCACGGGCAGATCAGGGTCTTCAACCACTCCCGGGACAGGCAAGTGCACTCCTTCCTCTCCAGCTTAGCAGATTTAGTGTTACTACTCACACTTATTTTAGCTTTCTAAGTACCAGTTATCTCCCTTACCTGATAGATTGAATTGGCATTGGCTAAGCAATGCATTCCTAGTTTTCTTTTGTTCATTCAGCTGTGAAGCATCTGATACCTGATGCTGTTTCTTGATGGAATCCTCATCATCAAATGTCCCTTTGACTGAATAAGAAAGTCAGGAAGAGGAATTCAGAGGTGTTGCTGATGATATGTAATAGAATTAAGCTTTAAAAGTTCTTTAAAAAAAAAAGCAACCACAACTGTTTTCCCTTCAGTAATTCTCATGTTTAAGGAAGCTATCAGTATCTGTTGTAACGTGGCATATCATGAGCATCTGCTAGTGTCTTGACAGCTTTTAATGTTTAGTTTGGATGAACAGAAGCTGCCTGAGTGCAGTTTACTCTTTTCCCTGACTATGGCAATTCCTGATTTGTTTGCATATAGTCATGAGGAATGCTCAGGCCACAGATGAGAGCCATGTTTGAAGATGAGACTCAGTGTTTTACAGCACAAAATGCCATCCCAGAACAAGGGTCTGTCTCAGTGTCAAATGAACAATGGTGCACGTGGACTGATGATGCTTTTCTCCATGCAATTACAGATATCCAGAGTGCTGAAATACTTAGAATGAAGTACTGAGCTCTGGTTTTCTGCTGATTGTGTGACTGAATGTTATCTGTGTTAATACCTTCTTAGTGACTTTGGTTTTGTTGCTTTCATTTTCAGGTGGTTACGGATTTTACTTTCCCCTTTTGCACCAGACCACATCCAGCAGTCTCTCTTCCATAGGAAGGGTAGGTTTGCAGTCCTGGGAAGCAAGCTGGGCTGCACACTTGCATGTAATGTTTTAATATTTCTACTTTAGGGGGAAGGATTGAGATGCCAGATCAATTAATCTGTGGAGATAATCTGATTAGAGCTTGTTAGAGTTGTGTTAGCATTTGTAGTCATACATATATTTCACTTGCTCAGTGAGGAAAGGATGGAAGCAGCTGGAAGAATAATCTATGGACAATTGTTATTTAGTCACTACTACCATTAAAGAAAAATAATTTTGATAATATAATTTTTATGTAGAAGTTAGAAAATAAATGTAATAGTATTGGGGATATATGGTAGACATGGATGGGCCTGAAAGGCTTTCTTTCTGAACAGTGGAACATACACCTGGCAGTTTAACCATCATCCTCACCATGCTTGTTGCATCCTTATGCCCATTCTCACATTCCCCTATCAATTCCTACATCACTTCCCAGCCTGTTTGACTGAGTGGCTGGTGAGAAGGCACAGGTTTCCCAGGCATCTTGAGGTATGGGTGTTCTGATCTGCCATCTGGCAGGTACACGTTTGGATTGTCAAACAGGAACACTGCATGTTGATTCTTAGTAGGTGAAATTAATGTCCTTTACTGGTTTTCTGGCCTAGAACAAACTTGTCTTTCTTGGCAAATGCCATTCTCTTGCCCAGAATGGACTGAAAGTTCACTGGAGTCAGGCAAGGGTGACACTAATACTACATTTTCAGTATTTCAAGAAGATCTAGGTTAAATACACCAAGATATGTTGTATGTCATATAATGTGTCCCTTGAATTGAGGAAGCTGGCTTACTGTTTTCAGTAATGACTGTCTGTGGAATATGTTCACCTGACTTCAGTGTTTCTGTGACCCAGGCATCAATGAAGAAAGCTGTTTCTCTTTCCTCCGGTTTATTGATGTCTCTCCAGCAGAAATGGCAAACCTCATGAATCAGGGACATTTAGCCAGGTGAGGACAACTTTCTGTCTTTTCTCCCTCTTCTAGTAGCTACAGGAAAAACCACAGGTGATAGGGACTCAAGCACAAGTCCTGTGAGGAGAGGCTGAGGGAGCTGGGGGTGTTGAGGCTGGAGAAGAGGAGGCTCAGGGGAGACCTCATCACTCTCTCCAACTCCCTGAAAGGAGGTTGGAGCCAGGGGGGGGTTGGGCTCTTTTCCCAGGCAACTCTCAGCAAGACAAGAGGGCACAAGAGGTCTCAAGTTGTGCCAGGGGAGGTTTAGGTTGGACATTAGAAAGAATTTCTTTAGGGAGAGGGTGATCAGGCATTGGAATGGGCTGCCCAGGGAAGGGGTGGATTCTCCATCCCTGGAGATATTTCAAAAGAGCCTGGATGTGGCACTCAGTGCCATGGGCTGGGAACTGCAGCGGGAGTGGATCAAGGGTTGGACTTGATGATCTCTGAGGTCCCTTCCAACCCAGCCCATTCTATGATTCTATGATTCTATATTTAGAGGCATCTCTCTGTAAACCTGCATTTTCTTTGCCTCCTAATATTATCAATTATCTGTCACTACCTAGTACTATACTACCTTCTAGTGTGGAATAAGCTTGTGCTGTTATAGTTGTTCATCAGCTCCAAGCTGTGTTGTCTACTTTCCACATGTCCTATTTTTAATATGGAATGGAATTCCAAGGTTAGGATTGTGGATTTTTAGCACTGTGAGCTGCATTATCTTGGAAAGGGACGTGATTTGTTTGAGGTACCCTGGAATGGGCAGTGCTTTGACTGAAGTTAGGTAGTGATAGTAAGAAATTTGAGATTAAAAGCAAGTCTTTGTTAATAAATAAAGGTGTTCTGCTTAGGGCTTTGTAAGTAATCTTCTGTTGCTGTGGTTATTTTGGACTGCCATTTCTTATCTGTGTTTCAAAAACAATACAGGTTTCTCTTGATCTGACAATCATCTTTATGATTAATTCTGTTTGTTGAGCAAGTCGTGAATAATTTATATAAGGAGCAGTTTATAGAGAAGTCAGAGTGCAGTTTTAAGTAGCAGTGGATAATTAGGGCTTTAAGCTTTTAACTTAAGTGCTTCAAAGTGTGTTCTGATTTAGTCATTTAGATTCAGTTAAGCCCTCTTAGAAAAAGTATCAAGAGGAGTAATACAATTGGAAGATGCCTAGCAAAATTTTCTTTAAATCAGGGTGCTCTAAGGCTGAAATTCTAAAAAAACAGGTATGTTGTAAATTCACTCAAGCTTTTCTTTCATGAAGCAGTGCATAAACACAAGTGCTGTGCTTTGTTTCAGATGGTTAGCTCTTTTCCTGTCTCTGAAGGCATCCTACAGGCTCCATCACAGGCGTTTCTGGGTGGAACCAGAAGGGGAGAAGCAGCAGGAGTCGTGTCTGAGGAACAGGGATTTTTTGCTTGATGTAAATTTCCCACTGTCTTTCCCTAACTTGCACAGCTGCACTTTGCTTCAGGTAAGCAAAATTTCTGTGTTGGGGAGACAGTAGCCCAGGAGTGAAATGATGAAAACCCTTTCTACCCCTAAAACAGGAAAGCAAGCCTGGAAACAGGATGACTTTATTATATGCTTTACTAGACATAAGGGGTGAAGGTCAGAGTGCTGAACAGAAAAATAGTGTGACTCTTCTGTGTGGTGACACTTCAAAATTCACTATAAAAAATAAGCTGAATTAGAAGTCATAAAATGTTACTGGAGGAATGGAACTAGACTCATGATTTGTCAGGGTTGTATTCTACTTGTAAGCATAAGAGTTTTTCTAGTGTTCCTCTACATGTAAGTTGCTAGTTTTCTTACTGAAACCAATTTTTTTCTTAAATTCAATACATTGCTGCAGCAACTGGGGAAAGCAGAGACTTGAGCCTAGCAGTGTTTCAGAGTTGAAGGACAGGCATTATTATCAATTGTCTTTCTCTGAAATTCACTTCTGCTTAAGAAGTGTTCATCTTACTGTGCAGTGCAAGGTTATTTTCTCTAATTTTTTTACCTGGGATTTATATGAAGGTTTTGTTTTTTCATTACTAAAATGCTGAGTTATGTTGAACCTCCATGGATTCATTTCACTGGGAAGTAAGTTCAGAGAAGTGCTAGGACAGTAGGAAAGCATCTTAGGGCAGTTAGCAGATATACAGTACAAAAACCCTTCCTGAAACAGTGACATCATGCCAGATTTCTCTAGGGAATATTGCTTCTGGTCATGAGTGTGGCAGGGGAAAGAAGATAGCCTGAATTTGGTTGAATAGTGTGTGGAGGAAGTGAAACTGAAGACATAGAAGCAGTAGGAAGCCAACTTTGGGCTTGGTGTCATGTTTTGCAGTGTTAACAGCAAAGCCACCAAAATGAGTCCTGCTTGTTACCAAACAAAGAGCAGGCCAGCTGAGTGTAAGTTGGTTAACTCTGCCTGTGCTGGTTTTTACATATTCTGTGTTTCTGTATCTAGCTTGCTAAAATATCCTCTATGGATTTTCTCTCAGTTAGTTTGTTTTTTTTTAAGATTACACTCACCTGTCTGTATAATGCTGATTTCTGACACTGTGCTGGCAACATACTATATTGTAGCTTTGTCCTCTGATTGGTATGGTTAAGGAAAGCTTGGGTTGTGTAAAAAATGCTGAAGTCTGTGAGGGAGGGGAAGGTAGAACCAGAAGTTGTATGCCCTTCCAGAAGTAGCATTCATTTTTACATGTGTAGGAATACAGTGTAGATTTTTACATAGCCTTTGGGTATAAATATTAAAATGAAAGTGGTCATATTTTCTTAAAGAACAGATGGTGAGTTAACGTTGTAGATATTAAATATAAGATGTGGAAAATGTACATGTAGGTTTTCAAATTAACAGTGAAATACAAAGTATTCAAATAGGCTACAAACCCACCCTCACCATGAAGTAGTGATATGTTTAAGTCTATTAAACATATACTTTGGTTTCTCCAGATAATTTCTGTTATTTGAGAAAGTTATTATTTGTACCTCAGTGCTGTGACTGGGGTAACTAGTGACCAGTATAACCAGTACCTTCCACATAGAAAAGAGCAAGCTGAGGACCAAAGTTCATTAGTGTGTGCAAGACAGTGCAGCACATTTATAACCACAGTAAATCTAAAGGAAGTTTAAGCCTGTAATTAAGACAAAACTGTTTTCTGACCTGCATATTGGACAACTTATCACCTAAAGTCACTTCAAAAAATGTTTGCAGTGATTTGTTTGCAAGTTTACATACTGTGCATCTCAAAAAATAAAAAGTTCAAAACTAAAGGTAGAGTTGAAAAATAAATTGCCTTTTGCATGCCCATCTTTTAACAGCAGGCATTGTGGCAAGTGAAAACGAACTCACTTTTTTATCTTAGCCCAAATTCTAGGAACTTTCAGTGCAAAATTCCCTGATGCTTCCTCTAGGGATTCATAACGTGTAGAGGTTGACAAAGGGGAAAAACAGAGGAAAAAGGAAATGATAGAAATCTTGAAAGGCTTCTCTTAACTACTCAGATGAACATTTCCTATATAAGAGACAAACTATGAAAATAAGTTAGTAGACAAAAAAAGCACTTACCTTAATTTCAGAAAGATTAATTAAAAGTAATGTCTGCCTAAAAATAGTATGAGTTTCTTCATGTAAACACAGAAGTCCTTTACAGTGTGAGGTCTTTTCATTCCTCTTACTCAGCATGGGTAATTAATTTGTATATGATTATTTAAATTAATATAAAATAGATGAGATGAACCCTTCTCTCATTCTTTTCCTAATTTTCCTTATATTAAAAAAATAGTGTTGTTAAGCTTAAGATATTGGTAGCAATCATCCATATTTATGTGCAGCTCTGTTAGCAATACAGGAAAGCCTCTTCCAACACTTATCTTGGATTGCATGGTTGCAGTAGAAGTATATTCATTTTTTTTTCATATTTTTTAACGATCCTTCTCTTTTGCTTCTCCAATAAAGTGTGATCTGTTTCAGAGCTGTGGCTGTCTCCAATTCTGCAACCTTATCCCATGTATATAAAGCCTTATACCTTATTTCCATGTATGTCACTGAAGGGAAGTTGGTTTCTGCTGTCCCTGTTCTATCTGGTGCCTGCTTTGTTAATGAATACTTCATGGCTGTGTATGTCAGAGAATTCAGGCAGGGGTGTTTATGTGACCTGCTTATAATTTGTACACAGAAAACATAATGCTGAAATCCAGATTAATGCCTGTGAGTTACTTCAAATACTGTGTGCTTACAAAAATATTATTTTTCTCTTATTTTGGATACCATCTTGGTAGTTTTTCTTTGTGTCTTTCTGCATTCCTTTAACTGGTCTGAAGCCATCTTCAACACTGGCTTCCACAAGAGAACTAAATAACAAACTTGCATAGGTTTGGAATTATATTTTGCTAGCTTCCTGTCCTTTTCTTTTACTCTCACTTTCCAGGAAATAAAGTTAGTCAACATCTCTGACAACCAGGCCACACACAGTCAGTACCTTAATTCTTGTTGTTGTAACTTACTGGAAACCTTTTGTGACTGCATACTGAGCTGATTCCTTGTTGTAAAACCACCCATACGCCCAGCATCTGGGACAGGGTTGGGGAAAACTTTGAGATAAAGCAGTTATTCTCAGTTTGTGTAGTAGGCAGCTGGTTCAGAGACAAGTCACTTGACCTTGCTGTCCTTTTGTTACTCCCAACCACTAAATCCTGCCTCTCCTGGTGTAGGTTTGCACTGCAATAGGGAAGAACACTTCCCTATTTTCCTGTCAGCTGGATTTGTTCTCTGATCAGAAGCTCAGCTAAATATGCTTGTGGAGGGGTGTGACAGGTGACTAAACTAGCAGCAAAAGTGACACAACTGTGTCATGGGGAGAGACACCTCTTCTTTGGTAGCAGTGCTGGTCTTTGCTGCCACTGTTTCTGGTCATCATATGAGTAACCCAGCATTTCCATCTGTCATCCACAGCCATGAAAACCCAGCCTTGTATGGCCCACTCTGCTGTCTCAGCACATGGCCTGTTTTACCAGGTGGTGAAATGGAGCACAAAACTAAAAACTAACTTGGAGTGCAGGGGTGAGGGTTTGTTTTCATCCTGGTCAGCACCTTAATGAACAGAGACAGCTTGAAAGGCCAAGAAGAAGGAGGTCTGCTGGGACAAGCCTTAACACGTAAAGCAGTTGTTGATTAAGAATTGCTGGCTGTGTAAGAGCCTGGTTTTGGGGTGACTGCACATTATCCAGAGTACCCCAAGCTTTGACATGTGATTTTTAGCCCTGATGAATGTCAGTGGAAGGCTCTTGTCAGCTCTTACTGCTCTTACCTTACAGGGGAGCAGATGTTCAGTCAGAGGATGAGCTTCCTTTTTGCCAGCTCCAGACCACAAGTCCCACTGGTAGCAGCTGAAAAACCCACTTACATGCTAGGATTGATTGTATTTCTAGATAGTTTTTCTTCCTTGTCAGCAGGTTCCAAATATTCTGTGCTAACCATCTGCATCTTGCCCAGTGCACCTACTTCTGCAGATACAAAGGGCCTGGAATTGATGATATATCATAGACTACTGCTGTGGATGTTTTCTAGCATTTTTTGACAAATATATGAATGTGTATATCCAGTGTATGACATGATATACAAGGTGTCTGCTTCTATGATGTACCAGGTGCTTAGAACTTCAAACACTGGGATTTTAGGAAGTTGAGAGGATATGTGAAATAAAAGTAGCATGCAGTTAATTTTTGTCCACTGGGATCTGGGCCATAACAATGCCAAAGCTTTTAAATAGTTAACACTTTACTGAAGTGAATTGCTAGAATTGTCAGGAGGGCACATCCTGTGATCCTATGGCAGTGAGAAGTTTATACCTCTTAATGCCTGATTATCTTTTTGTTGCTTTTTTCCTGCAGTATGCAGAGTAATGCTCTGCATACTATAGGAGCCAGTTAAATATAAAAATATATAGCAGTTGGTTGATACAAATACAGGAGAGTCAGATTAAAAACTACATAGCAAAAATAGTTTAGTCTCTAAGCATTTTATTTCATTGTTTGATACAGCTATTCATAATAAAAAAACCTCATAATACATGACAAGCAAGTTTTTTTCTGTAATTTTTCTGTGTGGAGTATCTTCAAAAAGCTCTCCTTTGAAATGCAGTGTCTTCTCATCACTCCTGCTTTTGGGTCAAGGCATTTTTCTGTATCAAAAGGACATTGATACACCTGTAGCCAGTTCCAGGGTCTGGTGTGTTTGTATGTGTGAGTACCCATGCTAGCACCTTGAAAATGTTCACCATAAAATTTAGAGGCATTTTGCACAAGAAAGGAGGAGAATGTTGGAAAAGGTAGAAGTCCAAGGATATTAATCCAGTCTCACTTAGTCTTAATTTTTTTCTCTGCCAAATTTTGTTTTACCAGAGCTTTAGAGTACATAAAGGAGTAGCTACAAAACAGCTTGAGAATCAGACCCCCTAGAATATTCCCACACTTCCTTTATTGTGAAAGCTAAAGTCAAAATGTTCCAAGAAGGAAAAACTTATTTCTGGTTTCAACTGAGTGTAAAAGCAAGTAGTGATACTGGGTATTCTGATTTTACCATTTCAGGATATGAATGTTCTGATAATTGCTCAAAGATCCTGTAGAAGTTGTGTAGAGCTTTCTTTTTGAAAAAAGTATTTGTTGGATGTCGTTCACCTGTCTTTCTCATGGGTAGTCACAAGATTTAAGAGGAGTTTTTTCTTAAGACTGAGTAACTTTCTGATTTGAATTTTGTTTTCAGAACCTTGTGTTCAGTAGCCACTGTAAAGCAGTTACTGGCCATTCAGATCATGTCATACATAGAAGGAGATCAGCTACCTCATGTGTACGGTGCTGCCAGGTGACTGAGCTGCCATCCTTCCTGTGCATTGCCAGCCCACGGGTAAGCCCAACTTTCAGCTTAAATTATGTGTTTTCTGTTGTGTTTTCAACCTTGTTAGAGCTGTGTCTTAGGAATTGAATGATGTATTACTTTTTTTTGGTTGGAAAAAGCTGTTGTGAGGAGATCCTTTTGCTACTGTATTCAATAGTGTGGTTTTTTTCATAGGGAAAGTGACTCTAATATGTACTGAAGGGAAAAGGAAAGTTGTAAGATGCACCCAACAGGGGTTATTTTGAGATATGTAGATTTCACTTTCTTTTCCTAATACCAAAACCAGCAAAGTTACAGAAGAGATTGTCAAATAGATTATTCCCCAGTAATCTAAGGGGGTGATGTAGGTATATGAACAGAATGAGGTGATTGCTTGTTTGACTCTTGGTGACATAAGGGGACTGAGAAGCAATGCATTTTTGAAAAGGATGTTTATTTTCTGTCACTGTGTTAGATTCTGTTCCAAAAAGGAAATACCAAATTACATTATATAAGGATTACTCAAGTTGGCATTTTCTTTATCTTTTGGATATGAAGTGGTTCTGCTTGGGATTGTCCATTAGCTGTTAACTGGATTTTGAAATTACTTCAGCTGAAGTTTCCCAGGCTGACACAAGGGACCTTTGTAAGTCTGTGGCTGTCATTTTTGTTCCATGTTGTTGGATCATGACAAAGCTGGAAAAAACATATTAGCAGGCCATCCCAATGCCATATTCTTTAGTAACTTTTGATGTTATTGCTGTAGGCTTAACCAAATGGGGGCTGCATGTGGAAGAGCCCCCTCAAATGGAGGAGGAAGGGCAACAAGTAATATTGTGCTTACTGCCTACCTGCAGCTCCTTGAGCTGAATTCATCTCTGCCTGCAGCTCCAGGGGCCAGGAATCCAACTGGGTTCTCAAAAGTCATGTATCACCTCCAAGTCCCAACATACTACCTGAGGCAAGAGCAAGCAAATACTCTGAGAGTAAACTGTGCAAGCCATTTCTTCAGATTCTTTGCCCTTGGTGCTTAAATTTGCATTGTGGATGAGTATGTTCAGGACTGCTTATGCATTAGGAAGGGAGGAGAGGGGTTTAGAAAGCCATGTGGGATGAGAAATATGAGAAGAGACATAGCTGATATTTATTCTAGTGAGTAAAAGTCACTGTAGCTTGGCTTGTGTATAAAAGTGATTAGGTGGAGGCATGGCTTTTTGTTTCTAGGAGTACAAAGACTGAATTTTATGCTTGTTAGCAACTTAAGGCAGATGTGTACAAGATCTGAAACAGCAGAAAGAGCACATAGGCTCCCAGAAACTTTTGTTGTTTGACCTGTGAGGAATTTTAGGAAGTTAATGGAGCAAATGATAGAAATAGGAGAATATGTTTATGTAGCAGCTGGGGGTCAGGGTGTATTAGTGGGGGGGGAAGGGGCTATAGTGTTGCAGTTGTCTTCCTATGCAGGCAGTTTTTAAAAACTGTCATGACAAGAAGAAAAGAAGAAGAACATGAACAAACTTGCATGGAAGACTTTTTTTGACCTGTTTCAGAAATATCTTGGATTTGCTTGCCAAGCCATATAAAAGATGCAGAGCTCTACCCTAAAAAATGTTTGTATGCACTTCAAGTGTGGACCTGACAGTAAAGAGAGCCTGATGTTCTCAGATATCAGGCAGTGATACACAGGAATTCTTCCTACATGGAAAGATTTATTCTTGTTAATGTGAAAAATTGTGCTGAGGCACACAGTTGGTCTGAAGGTTGTCTCTTACCAGCTCTTCCTTTAGGTGAGGTTTTAGTAAAATACAGCTTGTAGAATTTTATGATGTGACTTTATTTTTCCTTAATAAATTAGTGTACAAATCTCCATCTTGAATGCATTGGATAAGCTATGTTTCTGTCTATAAATTAGCCCACTGTTTTCTGTGGAGTGGCTGACAGCCCTAGGTGTCCTGGAAATAAATGTGACAGGTTGTCTGTTCCTGAAAGACTTCTTCATCCAGTGCATCCAGTGCAGGAAAATTAACTGAGATGATAATAGTGCCTTTTAAAAGGAACAACCCAAGTCTGTAAGCATCAGGGTGGTGTTACATCCATGTTCAGGCAACAAAACTTGAAACACGAGAGGTTTTGCCCTCTCCCACGAAAGACAGTCCTGCAGTCCATGCTCTGACTGCAGATGGCAGTACAAGATAGCCAGCAACCCCAGTAGCATCTGTTCAGTCCAGGGAATGAATACAAAGTCATTCTTAACACAGCCCCTTTCAGTTTACATTGTTTCATGTGCCTGTCTGCATAGCCAATCTGATTTTAAAGTAGCTCTTGGCATCCTGCAAAAACAAGAGCATTACCATTATTGCTAAGATTTTGGATGCCTTTTTAAATTTTATTTTTGTTTTTTTAAGTTGTGCTTATCAATCTGCATAAACAGTTGATTTGCCTTTGCACAAGTAAGGCTGTGAGGTTAATTTCTTCCTTTGGGAATAACTCCTTTAAGACAGGAGTGGACCACGTGTTTCCTCTACACAGGTCTTCCTTGTTAACTTTGAGTTAGCTGGTAAATGTTCAAAGAGCAGCCAGCATATAATATATGTCAGTCTGTCCTGACTTATGAGTTGCTCCCTTCATCTGACAGTTCTAAAGTACAAGCTTTAAAACATTTGATATTTAAACTATTTTATTGCTTATCATTTAGTTAAGCCATTAAAATATTTTGATTTGCATGATATGTTTATATATATATATATATTTATATGCACATATGTAGCAGTTAATTATATCATGCCAGAGTAAGTTGGAACAACAAATTCATCTTCCTTCAAATACATAAAAGCTTTTTCACTTCAATACAAAGATAGTTCTTTCACTGTGTGTAATGTTTCAGTTGTCCCATTATCAGACCCTTTCTTGATTCTCCAGACACTCAGCTGCTCACTGATGAACATCAAGCCATACAGATTCCCATACTCTTCCTTCCTATGCAGCTCTGTCTCCTTTTTTAAGATGTGAAAACTTTCACAAGTTTTGATTTCCTTTGTGTTTCTTTTCATTTCATTGTTTTTCATAGTCCCCCAGATATTGTGGTCATTTTACACTCTGTTAGGATTCATGACAAGGTTTTCATCTCCCATAAATTTAAATGGATGATCTTTTTTTAATTTTACTTCTGAAACAAAAGCAACAATTACTTCTAAAGTAATGATACGTTTGTTTCCTGTAATGTTGAAGAAACCTATAAAGCATTGCCAATTTATAATTTGTTATAAACCCATACTGTAAAGTCTAACATTAAATTGTAGTTTCATTTTTTGAGTCCACAACACATAGAAAATGAAAGTTTCTACTAACTTTCTGTTGTAAGCATGGTTATAAATGCCTTTTGGAAACACTTACCTCACAGTGCTGGCCCCAGACAGACTTGTATTCAGAAAAGATACAAAGAAGTTGGTGATTTGCAATTTATTGGAAAGATTCTTGTGCTAGATAGTGAATTGTTGTGTATTTGTATTTGCATTAAAGTGTTATGGCTTAACTCTTGGTGAAGTATATGAAGAAAAACCCATCAGAGTAGGTTGTTCTGGGATGTACCATGGCTTGGTTCTGCTTTTGTTTTTTATTACTTCAGTATCTTGAAGTTGTCCCTTACTCTGGTAAGCAAAAGATAGAAGAGAAAGCTATGGACTGTGTGAAGGACATCCTTGGCTGCTGGAACTGCCTCTTTACTCCTTTTACTTGAGAATTTTACAGCCATCAGTGCACATCTGTCTGGCTAATGTGGCCCTTCCACTCTCTGTCCAGGTTGGAGTGGATGTGGCAGAGCTCCAGGGTGTGTGTGGTTCAAGTGATTAAGCAGTTCCAGAATAGCTCACACAGTGTGAAATTGGAGTTCCTGGGTTTGCAGCACTGGTCTGTCCAGCTGGGCTGTAAATGCTGAAGCAGGTAATAGGGCAAGGGATTCATACAATGGCCAGAAGAAAAATATCACCCTGTGCTCACTTGCACTGTTTCTGTGGCCTCTTCCTGTTCAAATCTACGGTCAAAAAATGAGCTGTTCCAAACCAGGGCTGTTAACCCTGTTAATTTTTTCCTTTTATGTTTATTTATCTTCTAATTTTAAATTATCATATGAATTTCTGTTAAAGACAGTGTGTAAATCTCACCTCTGTTAGGTAAATACTTCGTTGTGAAGGGCAAAAATTAAAATAAATCTAGGGAAATGAGAGTGCAGCAAGGATATTACTCTTTTACTTTCAGCATGGCTGCCAGTTGGTACAAGACAAGGTTTATCAAAAGGAATCCAGGCTGTGCCTGATCATTCACAGGTATTTTTTTGTGCTGTGTGGGCACGTTGCACCTTTGCTTATTTTAAGCCAGCCTGAGATTATTTTCCATTTGTACCTATCAGCAAGGATTTGCCTTTTTGGATTTGATGCTGTAGAAAAGTAGCTGGACTCTGGGGTTTTGGGAATGAGGGGAAATCTGAAGAAGAATATTGATGATTATTGTACTTGTAGGTAACAGCTGTGCCACTGGAATTCTACTGCAACGACCGGAGTGCGGAATACGAGCGCAGGGCACTGAAGGAGGGAGGAAGCCTTGAAGCAAAGCAGTGTGTGCTCAATGGAGCCCCTGAGCTAGCAGCTGCCTGGCTGAAGCAAAGCTCCCAGTTCTTTCCAGAGTCTCCAGGAGGGCTCTTAGGGATCAGGCCTCAGAATGGATGGTCTTTTATCAGGATACCAGGTAAGTTTGGATGTTGTCGTGGAATAGAGGTTAGATCAATAAGGTCACTTACTCTTCAGTGGTAATTATGCTTCATTATGGGCTTTTGGGAGGATGAAGGTGATGGTGTGGTGGTTTTTCCTCCTGAGTGGAAAGTAACCCTGGTTTCTTGAAATACACTGTGATTTCACATCCTCTGTCATGAGTAAAGCTGTCAGTGGGTACTGAACAAGTCTAGTGCAACCTTTTCTGATGCATACAAATCTCTCTTAGCACATCAGCCCTGCAAACGACTGAAAAGAGATGAATTTGCTTATTAAAACACAGTCTACTCTGCAAAATGAGTATGGTTTTGAGTTTGGAGATAGGAAGATTAAAGGAAAAGTAACAGTCAAATCTTGCCACCTAGTATGTTGGAAGACTTTGTATTGACTTAGGAGATCTTCTGTTGATCTTCATTATGAAAGGGTAGACATTACTTGTAACAGTCTCCTGTGAGAAGGATGAGTTTGGGGACCAAGTTTAGAGAAAATTGGCCTGGAAAATAAGGCATGAGGGATGTACTGAGTTTCAATTGGAATAAAAAAGACAGAGTTAAATTTCCTGGAAAAGTGGAGAAGAAATACCAGTGTACTGGTAAAGCAAGTGAATTTTATTTTTTCCTAGAATTAGACTAAAGTTGTCCAGGATTTTCCAGACTTTGACTGCAGATAACTGCAGTGATTTCCATGGGCACACTCTTGCTGTTGGAAGATGGTCCTAAGCTGTGAGCAGAATTTTGCAGAAAGTACTAGAGATCTGAGAGATAGCCAAGAGGAAAAACAGCTTACACTGCCAGATCCTAAGTTATTCCCAGACCCTTTTGGGTCAAGGATGTTTGGCAGGGGAAGTTAGTACAGTAAAAGGAAAATGGTCTTTTGCTTGCTGCAATTGATTTAAGAAGGTACCTCAGAAGTACTAGGAGTCATTTGAAGCAAATGCATGTTTATATGTGTGTAATGGAGAAACAGCTTTTCATGAGCTTGCACTGAATTAATGTTCAGTGACAGCTGATGGATTTATAGTTTCTTCAGGAATTCATTGAATTGTTTATCTGTTATTTGGAATCAGAAGATGAATCACTGTAGCAGGAAGGAAATGGCAAAGGGATTAATTATGATTGAAAGTATGGGTAGAGAAAAGAAGAGTGGCCAATGTAGAACAGAGTTCTGAATTCTCTTGAAAAGACTTCCATTTTAAGCTGGTGATTCTGTCTTCTGCAAGAATTTGTAGAGGAATGAGGATGGGGTACAAGAAGCTTACAGGAGTGAATAAATAGATGCAAGGTTAGGCAAGTTGTCAGAGCACAGCAAAGAATTTGGTTGAGATGAATCTGTTATGTAAAGCTGGCTTAATTTATGAGGTGTAGGAGCTGAAACTTGATTTAATAAAAAGTAGTTTTGTACAGCTATGTTTTAATTAGGTGGAAAGTAGCATTCAAACCTAAACTTTAACAGAAGAACACATGCCACAACAAGGCAGCTGTGTTTATACTGAGTCCTGTGTCCAGTTCTGGGCCCCTCAGTTTTGGAAGGAGATTGAGGTGCTGGAGCAGGTCCAAAGGAGGCAACTGGGCTGGTGAAGGGACTCGAGCACAGATCCTATGAGGAGAGGCTGAGGGAGCTGGGGGTGTTGAGGCTGGAGAAGAGGAGGCTCAGGGGAGACCTCATCACTCTCTCCAACTCCCTGAAAGGAGGTTGGAGCCAGGGGGGGGTTGGGCTCTTTTCCCAGGCAACTCTCAGCAAGACAAGAGGGCACAAGAGGTCTCAAGTTGTGCCAGGGGAGGTTTAGGTTGGACATTAGAAAGAATTTCTTTCTGGAGAGGGTGATCAGACACTGGAATGGGCTGCCCAGGGAAGGGGTGGATTCTCCATCCCTGGAGATATTTCAAAAGAGCCTGGATGTGGCACTCAGTGCCATGGGCTGGGAACTGCAGCGGGAGTGGATCAAGGGTTGGACTTGATGAGCTCTGAGGTCCCTTCCAACCCAGCCCATTCTAGGATTCTATGATTCTATGATATGGGCAGGGGCAGGCACAGAGCATTTCAGAAAGTGACTGAAGGAGCCATTTACAAGGCTGAAGTCTATTAGGTGTCAAATAGAAGGGTAGGTGTGAAGGTCTGTGGTAAATAGGTGACACAAAGAAAAGGGGATGGGTACCTCTCTCCCCTAACCCTGAGCTGTCCTCTCCCAGACTCTGCGTTCCCAGTACCCTGGCAGCAGGCTGAGTTGCAATCACTGTGGGAATCTCTTGAGGCTTTTCCTGTTCTTTGAAAGAAAAATGGTCCTGGATTAAATGGCAGGAAGTGTCTGAGTCCTTTTAGCATCGATAAAAAGCAGTGGCCCCCCTGGCTGTTTACTGTGAGAGCCAGCTAGCTCCTCACTGACCCCATTGTGCCGTGCAGACTATCGGGAGGGGAACCAGGGGTGTCAACTGGAACCCAGACTTTATCTCTCTTTCCTCTGAGTTTTGCATGTCCAGAGGCACTTTTTCTCATTCTCCTGAGAGCAGTGAGCCCAGCTGTAGCCATCAACCAGAGCTCCTGACCGGGGTTATTTTGAGTCATAATAATTTGTAACTGTTCTTCCCAGGCCATATGATCCCACTGTATCCCCTTGTAGATAATATAGGTCCATATCCCTGCCTGGCTGGAAGGAAGGACTTTATTTTCAGACTGAAAGCCACACAATATGATTTTACATTTACTTTCATTTTTAATCTGGTTCTCTTTTCTAGTTTATTTCATACAGTACTGAAGAACCCAAGAAAAGCATCCTAGGGGGAGTTCTTTGACAGTCAGTCCAGCACCTGTATCTTCTGGCAGGCTTAAAATGTTAAAAGTTCCTTTGATTCTGTTAAAAAAAAAAAAACAACAAACTAAAAAAAAGTGCAAAGACATTGTCATTGGAAGTTTTCACCAACGATTAAAAATGGAAAATGTAGGATTGCAAATTTTGGAAGTATCATTTTAAAAAAGAGGCAAACCACTTTTTTCTTCTCCCCAGGGTAAAAGGGAATGAGAAGTTGAAATAAAAGAAACTAGAGGTGGAAGATACTTACCCCCTGCCCCTCTCTTTTGAATAGCTGTGTTTTCTGAAGATGGCATAAAAAAAAAAGTAAATTTTCTGTCACTGATTTCCAAAATTTGTCCTTTGAAGCACTAGGTGGCAGGCTTTAAGCATGCAAAAATACTTGATCTTGGAAAGCACAATAGTATCAAGATAGCCTGCTTAAAGATACCAGGTTAAGTCAAATGGTTTTCTCTTCCAGAGATGAGATCTTCTTTGTTATTTCTGTTTTGCTTTCCAAAATAAAACCAAATTTTTCTTATCACTGCAGTTTGCTGTGATGCTGAATTATCAGACATATTATAGACTGCTAACAAGTTGCTCACTTATGAGACTCTAAGACTATCTGCAAACAAGTTTTTTACTTGTAATCTGCATTTTATAGCTATATTAAAATAGCAACTTACACAATGGAGACCTAAGGAGCCAGCATGTACCATTTCCAGTTACCAAACCTTAATTCTACCTATTGAGGCCCATGTGAGAAGAATAGTTGCATTTTGGTATTGGAAATTCTTTAATCTGAGCCAGCTGAGACTGACTTTTGAACAGACCCTGTTTGTTCTCTGTTTTCTTCCAGTTAGCTGGCTTCTGCTTAATAATCTTATTAGTTTGTCATTTATATCTAGACTTTTCATGGTGCTTCACTCAGTTTTGAAATAGCAAGCTGACCAGTTAGAATAGAAGCAGAATGTCATGGCTGTGTGGATTTAAATGAAAAAATAACATTTTGTATACAGAGTGAGCATTTTACTGTGCAAAGTTTGACTGTTATAGGTGTATTTTAAAGCCAAATAACTAATTTCCATTTTTATGTCACTGCTGAAATTCAAAGTTTGGTTTTCCTTAGGACCACAGCTCTGGTTGGTTTCTGAGTTTTCCTTCCAGTGTTTCCAGTGTCTTGGCTTGGCTCTGTAGTTGAGGAATTCCCTAGGGTAGTTCCTTGTGGTTCAAGCAGTGATGTGGTGCTTGCTTATGGCAAAAGATCACCATCAAACTAGGGGAGGGCAATTTGGAGAAAAACAGTGACTATCTAGATATGCAGACAAGCAAGAAGCTCTCTTGTCTTGGATTTTAATTAATGAATTGCAGGATCATGGCTCTAAGCTTATCAAAGGAGGGGGTATTCACAGAACTGGCCTCTAGTACAAATACAACAGCTAATTTCAACAGATACTGACAACTCTTGAATTTTTTTTATTTTAGAAAGCAGGACTGTTACCTGGTTCTTCTGATGTTCTAATGTAGATCCCAGCATCAAGTCCAATATTTACATTTAAGCTAAAAGATATTTCTTAAAGATATCTTGATTGAAAACTGAAGTGATTAAGAATCTGTTGTTTTTCTGGATAAAAGTGTTGCTGACTTTCTGTACAAGTGGAAAGTTCTCTTGTGCTGTTAAAAACCTTTGTCCCAAAGAACAGCCTTTAGAAGTGCCAATTTGCTCTTTGAAAAATTTAAATAGATCAAATTTCTGGACTCCCTCATTGCAGAAAAAGCTATTTAACATTTAAATATTTTTTTTCTGAACACTTCCTGGTTTTTACATCCTGGTTTTTACAGTCTTTCTGAAAGCCATACTGAACCTGGATGTGTTATTTCAAAATTATCTTTTGAATTAAATTTAGAAGAACTACTACATTCCTCCTTTTCCTCAGCAGACCCCTGTCTGTACATTCAAGAATCAAACTCAGCCCTCTGTGCCACGTCCCTGCACTTAGGAGCTCATGATCTGTGTTGCCTGCTGTGCTCATAAGATCTTTCCAGGAGCTGTTGTGTGGCCTGTACTCCCCTGTTCCACTACTATAAACTTGGTTTTAGTTGTATTAAAACACAAGGTGCTCAGCTGATTAACTTTTAATTTTTTATATTAAAAAAAAAAAAAAAAAAATCAGAATATGAAGTGCGCAGAAGTGCTACCTGCTAGAGGTTAGAGAATGGTACCTGCTAGACATGTTGAAAATATTTGGGTTCTGTACTAGGCTGCACCATCTGCAGTTGTCAGCTTCCTGTTTTGGCTGTAAACATAAATTCGGACATCCCAAAGAATAAAGAATCATCACTGAGCTTTCCAACAGATAATTTTTTTGGAAGAAAATTTCTCTTCATCCTCTTTCAACAGTTATGTATTGTTTATCGAAGTTTATGTACAGAATGTACAAACAGGAAGGTCTCTTTCCTGGAAAATACTGTATGAGTAGTGCTGAAATAGAGAGGACATGAAGTATAAAATCTGAAGTGACTTAAAAGATTGCAATCTGGAAACATTTTTTAAACAAAACAATCAAAAAAAAAAAAAAAAAAAAAAGAGAGAGAAAAAGAAAACAACCCAAAAGCAGAGGGCAGGGAAGAAAAAGAAAAGTTAAGGCAAGTGCTGTGAAGGAGCTGTGATTTTAGTGACCAAGAGAACTATTCCTCACTTTCCATGTTGTTGTGGGGTTTGATCCTGAGTGTGTGGCAGGGAAGTCTGACACTCAGCAGCAGATTGCATCAAATGTCCAAAGGAGAGCATTTTTACATGTGAAGTGGAGAAAAAATTTCAACTGCCAATGCATATTGTGGTGATTGATCTGGTCAGAATGAATTTTTAGAGGAGGGAACTAACTGTCCCCAGTTCTCTTGAATCATTCTGTAATAAGATTTGCCAATGGGTAGGTAGATTCATGTCCTCCTGTCCTGCCCTGCAGAAGTTACTGTGAGCAGTGTGATTGTGTCAGCCAGAAGGGATGTTGGAGTTTCTTCAGTCACAACTTCAGGGGATATAATGTGGTGAAGTTCTGTTAAAACTGAAGTTGCTGCACGTGGCTGTTTTGGCTTTATTAGTTACCTTCTTTTTTTTTTTTTTTTTCATCTCTTTTTAGACAAAGAGAGTCTGATAACTGACAGTGGAAAACTTCATGCTCTGGATCTTCTGTTGACAAGACTGAAATCTCAAGGACACAGAGTTCTCATCTACTCCCAGATGACACGGATGATTGACTTACTAGAGGTAGGGCTACAGCCTACAGATTCTGAAGATTCTGTAGCCTAAAATTCTGAAGATGCAGATGTAGAAATGGTATTTCAGAGAAACTACTATAATTTGGGTGCAGCAAACCTGACATCAAATAATTGTACTGAAGGACACTGAGTAAAGGCAGTGAGAGCTGCCATACAAAACTTAAGGTCCAGCCTAGAGTTATGCTTCCACCAGTGTACAGTAGCAGACCAATAGAGGGAAAATGCACAGGGATAATGATACTTCACAATTAGTGTCTCAGTATTCAGCAGTTTGGAGCTCACTGGCTTTCTGAGCCAGATTTACCTTCTGTATATTCAATAATCCTGAATGGAGTCTTTGTAAATTGCCATTTGCCCTGCCCTCTGCTAAGAGGTTGCATGGTTTAATTAGTCTCTTTTGTTAGTTTTGAACTCCTTCCTTCTACTTTTGCTTGGCACCCATGTGTCCTTTTGGAAGAAGGAGGAAAAGCAATACTTAATTTAAGATTGTTTATGTTGCTTGCAATTTCACAGACTTCTCCTGTCCTTTCTGTCATCTTTTTCATGTGCAGAAGTTTGGCAGACATTAATAACAAGAGTCTCCCTGGCATATAAAATAGGAAGAAGAAAAAGCCTAATCAGTATTTGATTAGCAACCATGCCACCAAAGAACTAGTCCCAAGAGACATTAGTAGGAGAACTATGAATTGGGTTTCCTATTGATAATACTTATAATGGTTAGAAATAAATACTTTAATACTCTTGGCTTCTGTTGAAGACAACAAAGTTTGTGTTTTCAGCTGGGTCTAAAGTAAAGGATATTTTGTCTCAGTCCCTCTGTCCCTTACTAGTGAAGGATTAGTAGTAATAACCTTCATATAATATATATATATAAACTACATATGACTAAGTCTGAATAAGAAGATAGGAGACAATGTACTTCAGTTTCAAAGAATCAATCCTGGTAAAGTTTGCTGACTGTGAATACATAGTAGGTGGGAATGTGTTTGCATTTGGCAGTATAATGTCAGTAGTGCTAAAACATGGGAATGCTGTGGTTCTTCAGACATCAATCCATGGGCTACCTCAGTAGTCTTTGATAATAGGATCCTACTGCCTTCTCCACAATAAAGTGGAGGGAAAAAAGAAGCTGAATCAATATCTGCCTAAATCATGAGCAGGAGTGCATTTCAAGGTCAAAATAACAATTCATAATCTGAATTCTGGTTTTGCTGCTGTGAGGAAAACATGGTGGTTGCAGCTCTGCATTTTGGCTCTTTGCCCAGGATTGCTTTGCATGCCACTTTTTGTTTTGTTTTTTTTTTCAAACATTGGACACGGGGCATATCTGACAACCCTGCATTGGTCCTTCTATCTTTTTTTAACATCCCATTTTAAAAGCTTGGGAACACACCATTTTGCTGTTCCATTTCTTAAGTGCTCATCTTTAATACTACAATATGTCACCTACCAAGTCCTCTGTTGTTGTTTCTTCTTACCCTTGTACCAGAAGTTTGAGTTATGCAAGCTAAAAATCAAATAAGGACTCAGTTGGTAGGAAAATCCTTGCAAAACTTTTGTAGCAGTAGATATTTTCTTTTCCTGACCCGAGATATAAAAATATATCCCCTCTGCCTGCTTGAGTATGAAAGAACATAACATGTCCTATGTACTGTAACCCTATTTTGACTGTATCAGTGTAGCTGTTAGGATATCATATTAATCTAATTATGCAGGGCAGAGAGCACGAAACACATTGTTAAAAATTCTATAAAACTGTGTTTATTTGATTTAGCTTCAGCTGAAGAGCTGCTGCTTAATTCAGCCATTGCACAATGGCAGATACAAAGAGGGAGGTTACTTTCTTTCAACAGAAGGGGTTAAATTCTAATGTCAGTAATGTGACTTCATGCAGAAGTGTGTTTTTATACTTTTTGTCATGTTTGTTTTTCTCAATGTCACTGCTTCCTTCTGTGTGGGAGAATGCCCATGATTTCAGTGGGAATCAGATCACATTCATGTGATGAGGGCTCAAATTATATTCTTCATGAAGTAAAATGTTTTAGTTGCATGCTGCCAATGATGTGTTGGTTGTGTTAAAACAGAAGAGTACCCAATTTGGTCTGTGAAATAACATGAAAGAAAACATTGTATACAGTTTTTGGGAAAGCATCAGTATCAAAAAACAGTAGAGCTTTAACAGCATTGCATTCTTCCCATACTTGAGTCATTCTGTGTTGTTAATTTTCTGTGTAAGAACTCTTTTGCCATGGTCACTTCCACTAGTTCTTCTAGATTGGTGCTTTTGGTTGCTTGGTGACCCCTAACACTAAATAATACTGTCAGGTAGATTTTTCAAGCAGGTCTAGTATAAGTCTCTGAGATTAAAGGCTCCCCATGAGGCTTCCCCTGCCCCTTCACTCCTTGTGGCAACTAGAAAAATGAGTGGTGTTCAAGTGCCTTCCACAATTACAGTAGAGTCTAAGTATATTACCACTTAAATAGTTTCTTCACCATCAGAGTCCTCTTTTTTTTTTTTTTGTACTAAGCTAGGTTATGGGGCAGGGGGGCAGAAACCAATGAATGCCAGGATTACAGCAGAATAGCTTATTCTTTTGTAATTTGTGTCCTAATTGAAATGTCTGAGGTCTGGGGAAAGGATAAATGCACCTGATCAAGTAAAAGAAGTTGTTTTTCATTTGTGTTTAAGTTTGTTTAGAAGACACTAATGAAGAGGTGGTAAATAGTGAGATGAGGGAAGACTAAATCAGAATGTTGGAAGGTTGAATCATTATAAAGGCAGGTAAAAAAATTATTAATAAAGGGAAGAAAAAGGACCTTGGGGTATAAGAATTGCTCAAATCTAGAGAGAGGTCCCATAATGCCTAATTGACAATCTTATTTCTTAGGTTTTAGTAGGTGACAGAAACCTACCAAAGAACTAGAATAAATCAATAGTAAAATAGGGTTTGAGTGGCCATGTAGTGAAGTCACAATGCTCTGCCTTTTAGATTTCTGTTCTTGTACTCAAGAAATCTTTTCAGCCATGAGCTCTGCTTTGTAGAAGTAGACCAAATGTGACTTTGGCCATTTCCACTTCATTAATACCTATTTTTCTCCTTCATCTGCCATACATGGAAGCTTCTTTCCACTACAGCAATCTTTATTCCTTATAGCATGGCAGATCTTTCACCTTCCCCACAGTAGTGAAGCAGAACAATAAAAGCAACAATACCACTGAGGGGCAGGTGAAAAGGAGAATTGAGTGAACATTACTGTCAGAATGTTCATTAGAGTGCAAGCACTGCCATGTCTTCTCACAGCACATCACTTCTGTATCTGCTGAACACTACAGCTTGGAGCAAGATAAATCCAATAGTTCCTGCTGCTCAAGCTCCATCTGTTTCCTTTCTGTCTTCATTTGCAGTCACAGCATCTCCAAAAGCCACATGCAACACCTAGGGTTAAATCTAAGAAACATAACCAGTAGGAGTTGCATCTGGTCAGCCAAGGATCAATTGTTAAAATATCAGATTTTTCTCCCAAAGAAGCTTTGAGCATATCTGTATAGACTGGAGAACTTTCTACATAAATAAAATTTTATTGATAGTCAGAGAGGCATCAGAAAATGCTGAGTAACTTGGAGTGTGAAAAATGTCTCTCATTGGAAAACAGCTTTTGCCTACAGCATTCCTGGTTAATGCCATTTGGTTTGTGTCCCAGGCAATGGTTTCAGTTCTGCTTGGCATGAGCTGTGGGCTGACACACCAATTGAATGTTCAAAGTGTTCTTGTATGCAGTGAGATTCACAGGCCCTGTACTGGTGAGATAAAGTGTGAACAGACGTTGGTGTACAGTACCAGGTTTTTTAAAATCACTAATCAAATAGTTTGGAGAGAGAGAGCAGATACAGTTGGTTTGTTAGGAAAGTTTCACTTACACAGTTAAAGCTTGGGATATTGTAAATATTTAGACTTGGTAGAAAAGAAGCTTCTGATTTTAGTGATTTTTTTATTTACCTATTTATTAATGTAAAAGAGCATATTACCATAACACTGTCTGCAGTGAAGCAGCTGCATCCCCACCTCTGAACCAGAATCAACATTTTCTCATAAATGAAGTAAAAACTGACCTATGACTGAGTAGCTTTAATATCTGAATTTCTATTATTATAAAGAATGCCTACATAAGATTGTTTATAGCATATTTGTTGATAACAGGATATTTATTTAAGTAGCAATTCTGCTTTTATTTTTATGGAAGAGTGGAGATTGAACAGGTCTAAGAGCAGCTGTTACTCTGATGTGTTCTTTGCAGGAATACATGGTTTATAGGAAACATACCTACATGAGATTGGATGGTTCCTCAAAGATCTCTGAACGAAGGGACATGGTAGCAGATTTTCAGAACAGGTAATGTATTTTCCAGTATTTCTGGGCAAAGTTATGTGTATGCAGAGAACTGGTGTAAGATGTAATGGAAAGAAATGAAATCAGCTCCTCAGTTACCATTCCTGATATCAAATGGATTTGGCTAATCTGAAACAATCAGAAACCACCACAAGGTGGTTTGCTAACCAGGAGTTAATATCAACTGGTGTTGATATTAAACCCAGTTGTATTTAGGCTTTTGTCACCTGTGAAATAGTATTGGAAGCAATTTTAGTGTGTCCACCTATTGTGCTTCTTGCCATTCCAAGTACACTGTTGCTTAAGACACTCCATAGAAAGGCAGCAAATGCTCCTTGGTTATTACATGCTCTGACAACTAACACTGAAGATGAGATTTGTGGTTATTAAGTTTACTTTTAACCATGAGATATGGCTTGATAGGATGTCACTTTGCTATGGTAGTTCACAGTAAGGTTGGCCCTGCACGATGTGAGCTTGTAAGAAGGTTACTTTGCTCTTTCAGAAGAGTTAGGTTCGTGGGTTGTTGATTACTGCAGGGTTAAAGCAGCATTTTAGGCTAGAGAATAGCCTAAATAGAGAATAGCTGGGGAGAAGTGTTGATCAGCTGGAAGGCAGGAGGATTCTGCAGAGGGACCTGGACAGACTGGAGAGTTGGGCTGATTCCAACGGGATGAGGTTCAACAAGGCCAAGTGCCGGGTCCTGCACTTTGGCCACAACAACCCCATGGGGAGCTCCAGGCTGGGCACAGAGTGGCAGAAAGGGACCTGGGAGTCTGGATTGCCAGGAAGCTGAAGAGGAGCCAGCAGTGTGCCCAGGTGGCCAAGAAGGCCAATGGCATCCTGGCATGTATCAGAAACAGCATCACCAGCAGGTCCAAGGAGGTGATTCTGCCCCTGTGCTCAGCCCTGGTGAGGCCTCACCTCGAGTACTGTGTCCAGTTCTGGGCCCCTCAGTTCAAGAAGGAGATTGAGGTCCTCGAACAGGTCCAAAGGAGGCAACCAAGCTGGTGAAGGGACTCGAACACAGATCCTATGAGGAGAGGCTGAGGGAGCTGGGGCTGTTCAGCCTGAAGAAGAGGAGGCTCAGGGGAGACCTCATCACTCTCTACAACTCCCTGAAAGGAGGTTGGAGCCAGGCAGGGGTTGGTCTCTTTTCCCAGGCAACTCTCAGTAAGACAAGAGGGCATGGTCTTAAATTGTGCCGGGGGAAGTTCAGATTGGATATTAGAAAGAATTTTTTCACAGAAAGGGTGATCAGACATTGGAACGGGCTGCCTGGGGAGGTGGTGGACTCTTCGTCCCTGGAGACATTTAAAAAGCGACTCGATATGGCACTCAGTGCCATGGACTGGTGACTGTGGCGGTAGTTGTTCAAGGGTTGGACTCGATGATCTCTGAGGTCCCTTCCAACCCAGCCTATTCTATGATTCTATGGTTCTATGAATAGTCCTTGAGTTAGCAGTACCACAGTATCATGGCTGAAGATAGAAGGGGAAATCATAAAGCAGTCTTTCAGGCTGTTGGTCCATGAGGCTTAAATACCTGAGGGACTGTTGGAACAATGAGTCTTCCAGTGAAATCCTCAGAGCAATCAATAAAGCTCAGAAAGATGTGCTAAATATCTCAATTAAATGAGATGACCATGCAGTACCTTTCTCCCTCTTTCCAGGTGTCATAAACAGGTTCCTTGCAGGTTATGGTGTCCTTCTAGAATCCTGACCTTTCTTACTTTTAAGATCCTTTAACCAAAAGCAGTGAAGAAACTGTTTTTATTGATGAACATTACTGGTTTTCTTAATGAGTAGAACAACAGAAGAATAAGGAAAATTTGGCAGGAAATACCTTTGTGATATACACCAGCCAGTCTAAACAAGAATTCCTATTAAAATGTTAATTGAGTTCCTTCTATACATAATTACCTTATGCAAAATATTTTGAGGAAAAAAGAAACTGAGACTAAACTATCCTGCAGGGTGCTGAAAACATGTAATTATGGAATGATAATGTGTTCCTGTAGTCTGTGGCACTGCCCACTTTCTTTCCTTCCCATACAACATTTCCAGAAGTATTTCACAGCTGGATGTTCAAGTGACTGTATATATGCACCCTCCACTATTTTTACAAGAGTGAAAAGATTTCCTGGCCAAGGATTATCTGTGTTGAGAATAGGCACTTGCTGTCTGCTTTGTCTTTGTACTTGCAAGATCCAGGCCTGAGGCTGACAGCTTGGATTAATTTCCTCCCAGCCATAGCTGCCCATAGCTCAGTTTGAATTTTTATGCTCTTAGATTTTGGACTGCCAGAAACTTGTCTAATTTTGAAGTTCTTGGTTGTTTTTTGTATGCATGTGTTAATTCCTACTTCTCATAATTATTTCTGGTGCCTGCTTGTAGTTTCTTTGAGCAGGGTAGGGGGGAAGCTGGGGGCAGGAAAAAATCTCACATTAAACCAGAATGAATTATTTGAGAGCCTGTTGATCCAGCCTTGCCATCTACTTGTGAATGCCTTGAAGTTTTGAGTCCTGAGAAAATATTTTTACTTGACCTTCAAGGATATGGATTCCAAAACCCAAAGTTTTTTACATTTGTTGTGTTGGACATGTGTATGTGTAATAGTATGCAATGCACCCACACTTTATTCAAGAAGGCAAGGAAACCCCTTTAGGTTTGACTGGACTTCCAAGGGCATCCTACACACAGTCAAGAAGGAAATGGCCTGGGCAATAGTGTATGGACAGTGTGGTAACTAAAAGACTGTAGCACTACAAGAGTGTTCTTTCAGAAGACCTTGCCCTGTCACTGTTAAAGTACAGTATTTCAGTCTCTTTGCAGTCCATACTGGTCATGCCTGCTTTGGTTGCATCAGCCTCTTCACAGATCCATATGCTGTTAAACACTTAAAATCCTGCTGACCCCTCAGTGGCACCCGTGAGGTTCACAACATCACCAAAAATCCTGGTTTTGCTGTTACCACCTAAGTTTTCATTACTTGCTCATCCTATGTATCAGCCTGTCTCCTGTATCTCCTGTGTGTGCAGTGTTAGAACTGCCACTGAATCTTAACAACTGTGGCCATTTTGTCTGGCTCCTCAAGCTGTAGCTAGGGTTTAGTGCACTCTTACAGGTATTTGCCCCATCTTCCTCAGTTATGCAGAGGATTATTAGGCTAAGAGGATGATTCCAAGTCAGGTATTGGGATGCCACATCTCTCTCTTAGCAGGCAGCATCCCTAAATCTGGTGCCAGCAAGTCTAACCCACAGGGCTAGTGTGACTGTATTAGGGATTGTGGATCTCTCAAGGAGTTGTTTGGAGATGGCTTTCCTGAAAATGTGTAAAATGACAAACCATATTCTATTTGAGCCTTCTGTCTGGAGAGCCACATTCACCAGAAGCAACTGGTTTGTCATTGAATTTCATGCAGCCTGAGCAATCCCAGGGAATGCAAATGTTAGTGCAAATGGAAGATGCTCCAAGTTGGGAAGGGCAGCCTGGGTGCAGAATTAATGGAATTCACTTGGACACAGTGTGTTTCAAGCAATTTAAGTTAGAGTAAAATTTATGACTTTTTTTGTGCTGTATCTGATCAGTGTTACTGTCTGCATAGCCATCCCTGTTTTACACATTTTAGTGTCAATTACAACTGAATTGTTATATGGATATCAAAGTTCATTATCCCTGTTTTACAGATAAGAAAAGTGGATAAAAGAGATACTAGAATTTTTCATTTGAATCAGCCAATACAGTTAGGACTAGAATTGAGAAGGTCTTGGACTTCTGTTTGTGCCAGTGGACCCTTGTCCTTTTCTATTAGATCTCTCTATTTGCCAGTTGCTAGCTTGCTTTTATACAAGTATTATTCTTTCTTTTTTCCCCAGGGTTTTTTTGTTCTGTTCAAAGCACCAAATTTAGGACAAAACTTGCATCTACAGTTTCAACATTTATTTTTGTTTCTTTATCAATTGAGCATTGTTAGGGCAAGATTTTTTTTGCACGTCGATTGGTTCTGTGAAACAATATATTGTTCTTTGTCCATATAAAATCTTAATTTCCAATGAAGGCAGGATAAACAAGCCCTGGTTTGTTTTGATAGATATTAATAAGCTGCAATGTTTGCATGTTCCAACAGCCCTGATTTGTAGATTGGCTTCTCTCTCTCATTCATATGGTTCTTTTCTTGGCCATGAACAGCACAAAATGTTCTCCAGTGTTCAAGTCAATAGAAATAGCCCTGATCATTTTATATAGGTCAAAAATTTACTTCTGTAGTGATTTCTTGTTCATTGTGCACAAAATAAGGGGGTTTTCATCTCTTTCCTCTCCAGGAATGATATTTTTGTGTTCCTGTTAAGCACAAGAGCTGGAGGCTTGGGCATTAACCTTACAGCTGCAGATACGGTAGGTGAAGCTTGGTAAAAAAATATGGAATAAAAAGTCAGCTTACTGATGTTTAGTTTTCAGTACAAGTATTTCTTTGGTTTTCCTGCCTTATATGGCTCCAACCACTGTTTTTCCCAAGCTGTTTATCTCATGCCTCATGATTTATGTAGGAAAACTGGTGTTTCTGTGGGAAAGCTGGCACTCTTTTAGCCATGCTGATCAATGTTTTATAGTACTGCCATTCACATAAGGAAATTGCATATCCATGTTGACTTTGCTTGTATTCACAATATAATGGTATCTTGATGATAAAGTTGTGGAATTTTGGGCACTTTGTGTTTGGTTGCAGTTGGAATCATGTTCCTTCTCCCCACATACTTTAGGAAGGGGAATTTTGGTCTAGAAAGGAGTTGGGTGTCTGAAGGGCTCTACAGGTGCAAGTGACACTTTCTTACAGTGAATGCTGTTTCATGTCTGACCTTTGCTCTTAAGGTTCAGCTGCAAAGGAGTGAGTAGAACATGTATTGGTTACCCTTTTTCCATGCACTTCATTTTTCCAATGAAGCAATGCCTTTAAAAGTACCAAGTCATTTACAGCTGAACATTAGCTAGCCAGGACAGATAAATTGATTGCCCCCTACTTACCAAGGTGTAAAGCCATAGTGATTTAGGTGAATTACAAGGATTTGCACTCTGGAGAAGCTGCTGCTTATCACAAGGGAAAAAAAATACTGATTTAGATGAACCATTTCTCTTCAATAACAGCTGTTCTTGGTTTCTAACCCAGTACCTTGTGTGCATGGAGATTTAACCCCAAGACCACACAAAACCAAAGATCTCTGAATCAGAAATACTACTTTTTTTTTTTTTTTTTTTAATACCACATCATATCTTGTAACTTGTAAGAAATAGAAAGAAAGCAAGGATCTGTAGGATTTTCAGGATTGAAAAGTTATCTCAATTAGAGTTGCTTCAACAGAGGAAATAGATGGAAATACAGGCATGATCCTGCAGGCTCCTTGCATGAGCATTTTTAGTTCTGGGTTTTTTTATAACTTTCTGAAAATTTGCTGCCTACAGTGTTTTTCAGTGTTTGTTTTATATGCTCACTGGGCATAAAGTACTGTTGTAATGCTAGGGTAATATGAATGTAATGTGGCATTTCAGGTTTTTGTAATAAAAGCACTGGACATGTTAGACTACACTAGATTTATCCAGGTTTAAAAGAAAAAAAAAGGGGGGGGAATATTACTTTTCATGTGAAATTCTCATTTGATGGGTTTTTTCTTAAGGTAAGTAACACTAAAATGGGTTTGTGATATGGTTAATAATTACAGGACAGTGGTTTAATGTTTTGACAAACACAGGAATTTTGTGCAGATTTGTTGAAGAAAATACCAAAGACCTTCTGTGGAAGTTGAAAAACTCACAGTGTGAATTCATCTGAAATGTAACAGAAAAGACTTCATAGGACTGGGTAGAGCTAGGTCAATACAGCCTGCAACGTGGGGGTAATTTTGTGGAGTGTTATCACACAGAACTTTTGCTTTTATCAGTATATTGCATTTCTGTTTGTTTCATCACCAGGTGCTCTAAGTGTATGGTTTGATTTAATCCTTTCTGGTGTTCTTTTGCAGGTCATTTTCTATGACAGTGATTGGAACCCAACAGTAGACCAGCAAGCCATGGACAGGGCACACAGGCTGGGCCAGACAAAACAAGTCACTGTGTACAGGCTGATCTGCAAGGGCACCATTGAGGAGCGCATTCTGCAAAGGGCTAAGGAAAAAAGTGAGGTAGGAATAAAGAAAACATCTGGAACAAAAAGTTACAGAAACAGTACCAGAAAATACTTACCAAAATAAATAAGGAAACAGAAGAAATATCTGTAAGGAGACAGAAGACAAAAAGGAATGTCTTTGTTCAAATAAACCTGTCTGTGTCCCTATAACAGCAGCATTATATGAGCTAGGAAGAAGCTAATTATTTATAATATTGCCTGTATCAGGAACAGCGTGGCCAGCAGGTCCAGGGAAGGGATTCTGCCCCTGTGCTCAGCCCTGGGGAGGCCACAGCTTGAGTCCTGTGTCCAGTTCTGGGCCCCTCAGCTCAGGAAGGAGATTGAGGTGCTGGAGCAGGTCCAGAGAAGAGCAAGGAGGCTGGGAAGGGATCCAGCACAAGTCCTGTGAGGAAGGGCTGAGGGAGCTGAGGGTGTTGAGGCTGGAGAAGAGGAGGCTCAGGGGAGACCTCATCACTCTCTCCAACTCCCTGAAAGGAGGTTGGAGCCAGGGGGGGGTTGGGCTCTTTTCCCAGGCAACTCTCAGCAAGACAAGAGGGCACAAGAGGTCTCAAGTTGTGCCAGGGGAGGTTTAGGTTGGACATTAGAAAGAATTTCTTTCTGGAGAGGGTGATCAGACACTGGAATGGGCTGCCCAGGGAAGGGGTGGATTCTCCATCCCTGGAGATATTTCAAAAGAGCCTGGATGTGGCACTCAGTGCCATGGGCTGGGAACTGCAGCGGGAGTGGATCAAGGGTTGGACTTGATGAGCTCTGAGGTCCCTTCCAACCCAGCCAATTCCATGATTCTATTCTATGAATATGACTTCATGAGAACTGTTTCTTATGGTGGAGACTAGAGCTTCTGTCTTGCTGTGTCAGGGCTAATGATTCCTGCTATGTTATATTATTACATCACAGACAGTTTTTACTTTTTTAAATAAATTCGTAAGGTACTAAAGTGAAAGTTACCTGAGGCATGAGGGTTGCCAAAAGAGCTCAGCTGTCCTGCAGCATCAATTAGTAAGTGTATCAGAAACCTTAAATTTCATGACACTTTACTGTGTCACGATCCGAGTTATTATTTATATTTTGTTTGCGAGGAAATTTCAGCCACTACTCATAGACGACGCGTGAGTTTACAAAAATAACCAGGCTTTATGATTTAAACAAGTTCAAAGGATTTATTTAGGATTTATACAATTAGTTACTTTGGGGAGAAGAGTCGTTAAGAAGAGAAAAGAAGGAGGGTAATTAAGATGTTACCACTGTCCGCCGGCCTTGGCCTCTGGCTGTGGTCGGGTGCGTAGGGTCTGTCGCTCCTGCCGCTTCTCTGTCCCGGAGCTGAAGCCGAAGTGCCGAGAGAGGGGGGGTCTAGAAGAAAGCCGCCTCGCCGCTTTCCGCTTGGGCCTTCAGAGCTGCTTCCCGCCTTTTTGCGCCGAGCTGGCTGGAGTTTGTAGTCACAGGAGCTGCTTCCACGTGTCCTTCTGAGCTGCTGGCTCCACCGAGCTACTGGCTGCTCTGAGCTGCTGCGTCTTCGGTTCTTCTGGGGCGATTTTTATACAGGAAAGAAAAAGGGGTCCCTTTTTTTGCATAAGTCCCTGATACATACAGATTTCCCGACTTCCTGGAGATGAGTCATCCTTATCTTTTAGTCTTTTTGGGTGTCCTGCTACCTTCATTGTTTCCATCATGCACCAGGAGACGACCTGATAAGTATTCTTATCTTTTAGGTGTATGTCAGGCATATGGTGAGGTAAACATATGTTAATTGACAAAATGTTGCAACATAGCAGGGAGAAAGAAAAAAAAAAGATTGATTCAAGAGACAAATTTTTGTATTTTTAAAGTGTTTACATCAACTGTTAAGAAAAAATTCAATAAAAACTTCCTTTGGTACCACAATATACATCATTCAGATGTTTTGTGTACTCAGGGTTTCTTTCAGTTTTTGAGCAATGAGGATCATGGTGCTGCAGCCACTGAAGCATCTCTTGAGTACATTCACATTTTCCTTGTGGAAACTTACCCACTTTCTCTAGGATACTGCTCCAGAGTCACTTGATATCAATCTAAAAATAGTCTTTTTGATGGTGATGCAAATAATTAAAGTTACCTTGTAGCAAAACTGGTTGTCTTTTGCTAAATTGCAACTCTGTTGTATTTTTTTTAACATACATAATTGCAGTATTAGAGATTGAGTTTACTTAAACTTAAACTGAGACACTGACCCAATATGGAGATCTACTTTTCAGTCAAGGGGACTGAAAATCTTGTGTGTGATCTGTGTGATCCTCTGTGCAGATTGCTTGAGAAATTGGGCTGGTAATTTATACCTGATAGGGGTACCATTGTGTTTTTTCTTTTTTTTTTTTCTTTTTTTTTTTTTTTTTTTTTTTTAGCAGTATATTAATACTATTCTCATTTGTTATTTATTACACGATGCTTTAGCAGTGTAACTTTGCACAGGGGGTGGTAATTTCCTGGGTTTTAGCTTGATTGCTTTTTGTATTTTGTAATTACAATTATACTCTTAATAGATCTACCCTGAAATTTTGCTGCTTACTTCTTCAGTATGATAGAGAAGTTGAGTCAATTCTGACCTGCACTGATGCACTGGCATCTTTTTTGCTGTCTTCCAGTGAAGTGTAGTGCAAATAGTTCACAGTTTGAGTAATTTTTTCCTTTTTTTTTTTTTTTTCTCTTCTAGATCCAACGAATGGTGATTTCAGGTGGCAATTTCAAACCAGACACCCTGAAGCCAAAGGAGGTGGTCAGCCTTCTGCTCGATGATGAGGAACTAGAAAAGAAATGTATGTGAAATTCAGCATTTTTCCCATCTTTCCAGTTTATTAGCATATGAAATGCATGTTTTTATCTCTACAAACACATGTATTGCTGATAACTTCTGTTTCATGGGTCTTTCTGTGTTACCAAGTCTTGTTAGCACAAGCTGGTGTCACATCACCACTGACTGAAAGATGAAGTTGTGCGAGATAGACACAGTGATGTGATAAAGTTTAATTGTTCCTGGATGGCAAAGCTTTGACAAGAATTATCTAGGTCATGACAAGAAAATTATTAATAAAAATTGTGTATTTTATCACACTTTTGAAGCTGTGTTAGAAGGGTGCACTCCTATGTTACTTGAAAACTTCACTGCAAGAATTTTTAGTAATTTGGGTACAAATAATTTTAACACAGCTGTGTTTTCAGTGTTTTGTTTTAATGCAGCTGTTTTTTGCTCACAGTGGAGAACTAGATTTTCTTGTAAAATTCCCAAAAAGGTATGAAATATCTTTCCATTAGTGAGAGCTCTGTGTCTCTTTTCCTGCAGTGCGTCAGCGGCAAGAAGAGAAGCGACAGCAGGAAGAAACGAATCGCGTAAAGGAGCGGAAACGTAAAAGAGAAAAATATGCTGAAAAGGTACTGTGCTGCAAAGAGGTTGCCTGGAAGAGCTTCAGGCACACTGCTCTGTGGTGTGGAAACGTGTTATGCAAAAGCAATCTACTGACCAAAGCCTTCCTCCCTGCTCCATTGAACCCAAACATGTGGCAGTTTCTTACACGGAAGAGGGAGAGTTCAAAATGCGTAATGCGCAGTTACCTGAATTTTTGTATCATCAGCAGTTTGAAAAATAAGGAAGTACTGGGTGCCCAAACAGAACTGCAGATCACTGGTAGTCTGCAGGCAACAATTGGAGAACTTGTGCATGAAAAATGAAAATGATCAACTGCTCGTTCTGTGGCATATAACATGGAAAGTTAATCTATTGATTCTGTTCTGCAAGGACAAAAAGGGAAAGTAAACAAAGAACCAAACACAGATAAAAAAATGAATATAGCTATAAGGCTTCTGTGGAACAAGGGAAGAGCAGTTTGTTTAAAAAAGGTCATTAAAACACTGTTGTGAAAATTCTGGATTTTTGAAACAGGGAGGCTTTACATTAATGAGTTGGAACTTTGTGTAATGGTGAAGAATTTCAAGCTTGCTCCAAAAGGTAATGGAGGTCAGAACAGTTCTGTGAGAGTAATTCTTTATTATTCCACCTGGTTTAAGAATTAAAAAACCCAAGCCCTGCTTAAATCTAGAGGAGAAGCCTTTATGTAATTTGTTACTGTGTCCTTCAGAAACTTGTTTTGGGAAATTGTGGATGTGGCATTTCTTGAGTTACAATGCTGCATTAGATGTTGAGATTTTGGGTTGCTTACTGCCTTTCTTCTTTTATCATAATTTTAAAAATTATTCCTGGTGTTGTTGTATTTATTTCAGAAGAAGAAGGAAGATGAATTGGATGGGAAGAGAAAGAAAGAGGGCATGAACCTTGTGATCCCATTTGTTCCCTCAGCTGATAACTCCAACCTGTCTGCTGATGGGGATGACTCCTTCATTAGTGTAGACTCTGCCATGCCCAGCCCTTTCAGTGAAGTAAGACTCACTGCTCCCTTAAACTATTCACTGCTTCAGTCATGGCCTTACCTCTTGTAGGATTCTTGCCTTGCTTTTATCTTAGCTACTGTAGAACTTCAAATATGTGGGGAAAGTGAAATGTCTTAAAGATGAGCCATGGAAATGAAAATAATTTATTGAAAACACAACAACCTCTGCCTTTAAAACTTGCCATGCTATTTGACATTCCACTACTTCTTCTTCATTTGCTGCATGCCTCTCTTTTCTTAGAACAATTTTACATCCTGACTTTCCTCCCTTTTAGCCCTTGATTTTTTTCCACCCCTGTCCCTCTTTCTGCTCCCCTTTCTCTTGCTTTTGTCATGCTCAGATTTTTAACCTTGAGCCTTCTTCCACATCAGTACTTTCCACAGCAAGAACAGTCTCTTTCTGATCCATAGCATCCCTCAAATAGCTCCTTGCTGTTCAGTTTCTTGTAAGTACTCCTTGTGAGTCTCATCTACATCTCCTTCTCTGCTTCCTTCCTTGCTTCTCATTATGAATCAGGGTGGTTTTCTCTTCAGAATTTACACTGTAAATTCCCAGTGCCACACATCTTATTTCCTTCATCTTTACAAGAATTGCAGACTGCTTTTGGCAGCAAATACATTTTGTTCTATACTTTGTTGATTAAGTTTTCTGTGTTGTGCTGTAGCCAGATTGACAAGATTCTTTTTTATTAGCAGTGGCAGTAGGTTCAGAATCCTATTGTTTCCTTTCCTGCAGCTGAAGGTGCACAGCTGAACAGCAGTTTTCTTAAATCTCTAAGGCCATTCCTGCTGCTTAGCATCTGTTTTCATGAATCAAAATTAAGAACTTACTATGTATGTGCCTTTCCCTTCCCTGAGAAGCTAACAGCTTTGTTCTCTGTCATGTTTAGATATCCATTAGCAGTGAATTACATATGGGCTCTATCCCTCCTGATGAGAGCAGCAGTGATATGCTTGTGATTGTGGATGATCCAGCTTCCTCAGCACCTCAGTCAAGAGCAACAAACTCTCCTGCTTCCATTACTGGCTCAGTTTCAGATACCATGAATGGTCAGTACTTCACTTACTACTAAGATTTATCAAACACTGACTCTGTGTGGTTAGGTGATACCTTTTCTGCATTTAAACTGGAGTTTATGCATGGTTGGCAATATCTAGGGGAAAAAAATTGCTGTCTCATTAAGAAATTATTTCTGGTTTGCTGGGAAATCTGTTCATAGTCTGTCATTCACCACACATTCTGTGTTAGTTACTCTTACAGGTTCTGTCCTTTGTTCTTGTGTTAGAGAGGGCTTGCCTTCCATTATGTGCAGATGAGCAAATTACAGACAACCACAGAATTAATCTCCAAGTTTTTCCTTGAATTTGCTGCTTGGCTAATAATCAGTTGCCTGTTTCCAGTGGGTGCTTGCAACAGCTGCAGTTCTAAATAGTGACAAATATTTTTAACTACAGTTATTTTCTATAGTGAAATCAGTAGAGCCACACTTCTTCACAAGTTTCTTTTAGAGATAGCAAATGGAAGAAACTTTGTACCTGTCTTAAAGAAAATGCCTCATCCTGAAGTGGAACCTAGAAATAGAACCATAGAATCTTCCTCCTGTTTGTGGATTGGATTACTACTAATAATGAAAAGTAGTTGGACATAAGAAGATGTCATTAATGAAGAGAGAAGTTTTATATATATAATTTCTTTTCCATGGTATCAGTGCTTGCTAAGGTGTCCATACAAATGTAAATAAAAAATACCAGTTAACAGGAACAGTATTAATGCAAATGTGAGACAGGTGTGATGCTGTTTTCATTTGTGAATCCCTGTTTTTTGTTACTCTTTTAACACACTTTTTTGTTCAGGTGTTTCAATGCAAGATACACCTCTCAGTGGCAGAGGCCAGTCCGGCCGAAGCCGGGGTCGTCCCAAAGGCTCAGGAAGTGGATCCAAAGGTGGCACTGGGAAAGGCAGGAGCAGGAAATCCATAGCAGGAAGTGCAGCTGCAATGGCAGGGGCCAAGGCAGGGGCAGCAGCAGCCTCTGCAGCAGCATATGCAGCATACGGGTACAATGTCACTAAAGGTATGTGGGGAAGGGGGGACAGCAGGCTGCCCCGTGCAGGACCAACCTGTGAGCTTGGCAGATGGATTTTTACAGCCTGTCAAAAATAAGATGGGAAGTGTTGTGTTGTTTGTCTGTTATATTCCAAGATGCAGGCAATACACACTGGGACATGGCAGTGGTGTGAGGGAATACCCAGTTTCACTGCAGATGACCTTGAGAGGCTAGTTCTGCAGTTCTTTCTGCCCTTTCAATTATCTCATATTAAAATTTTCCCTCCTGTCTTTTGCTTTGGTGTCCAGACAAATTGTACAGTATTGTTTATTCCATGTGTATGGCTTTGGTTTTCCTGCATTGCTGTCACACTGAAGATAGAGCATCAGGTTTCAGAATCTTCCAAACAATGCACCAGCTAAAGGTGGCCCAGGGTATAACTGCAAGATATTTTCTATCTTCAGGACATCCCTCTTCATTAAACTCGTAAATCATGAATAAGAAGTGGTCTTAAGACTGTTGGTATATTGTTTGTTGCTGAAGACTCACAAGTGGAACAACATGCTCACATGAAATTTGATTTTTTTTTTTTTTTTCCATTTCCAGGCATGTCTGCAAGCAGCCCTCTACAAACAGCAATCATTCGACCTTCTGGACTTGCAGATTTTGGACCTTCAAGCGCCTCTTCTCCCTTGAGCTCCCCTTTGAGTAAAGGAAACAGTGTTTGTGGGACCCCCAAAAGCTTACACCTGACCAGCAGTCTTGTATCAGAAGCTCCAATTAGGAAGCAAAGCAAAGGTGCCCACACTTCAGGTGGTCGGTAGTAATTTTGAGCCCCCAAAGCTTGAACTGTGTTGGCTTTCAGAGCAGACCACCCTGCCAGTTGAAGGCATGGAAATGAATGCCCAGTTGCTGTCCAGGACATGTGTGAAAAGAAAATCAAAGCACAATGGGAGTGGTGGGTGGTTTATGTGAGCACTTTGATTATGTGTATTCCAAAAAATTATCTTTGCAGACACTGCGAGAAGGAAGGAAAGGAGTCTGGGGTAACAGGGAGGTTGTCAGCTTGTGTTTGACTCATCTGACAGAGATTCCCAAGAAAGCATCCAGCTACTCCATGCAATATCCTGCAGCTGTGTGTGCTTGAAGTCACTGTTAGTTTTATCCTATGAAATCAGTATCTGAACCACAGGAGTGTCCTGTAGAGTCAGAAGACGTTTTTGTACTGTCAGCTGGTGAGTGGAGATGAGGGGGTAGTTGGAAGCTAAGTTGAAAGTGTTATGTGATCAAAAAAGGAAAAAAAAAAAACAACTTGGATTCTTCTAGTGTGGGCCTCTGTGTTCTCTGAAAGTTCAAAAAGCAGGGGAAGCTGTCTCAGGTGGTTTCCAGGGAATGGACATTTCAGCACCATCTGTCAGGAACAGGTTGAGAGCTGCAGAACACAGAGCATGCTGGCAGTCCTGCTAGGGGCAGCAGCACTGCTGCAGTGGCAGAAACCACAAGGCAGTGGTTTGGTTTGCATTTCAGAGTTCTCATCAGCATGTGCACTTGCTGTGTGTAGAATTTTTTTCTCTCACTTGTGAGGTGTGCAGAACTCTCACAAGTTCAGAAACAAAGTAAGGCTTTATGTGTACAAGCTGAGTTGCTGAGCTTGCTACTGCTCCTCTCACTGTGCCATAGCAGTGTGTGGTTCTGCAGTTTGCAGTGCTGGGAGGGGAGCAATGAAAACCAGTCCTGAGAGAGAGAAATGGTCCATTCCCCCTTCAGCAAATCCTGGGGAAAAAAAATTCTCATATCCCAGCCATCCATTGACAGTTCTTCTAGTGTGTTTTCCCTTCTTTTTGTCTGATCATCCTCCATAGTAGCTTGGTGGAGTTCACTGTGGTGTGTGGGTACCAGTAGGTGTGTCCCCTAAGACTGATAGAAGGCAACACTGCCCCATCTGTGTTCTCCTTCCCTGTTCTCCATGCACAACCCCCCTGTAGCCCTTTGCTTTGCTGTAAGCAATGTCTGCATTGCACTGAGATTTAAGTGTGGGGCAGTACTTCTGCCTGACACTGAATTAAAAGGCTGTTTTGCCAGGGCACTTTCATCCCTTGAGAGAAAAGCAAGATGAATTGCAGGTCTGGACTGTGACAGCAGAAGATGACTTTTTTTTTTTTTTATATATATTATTATTATTATTATTATAATTTTTTTCCAACCCCAAATCCTTTGCCTGGCGTCCTACAGTGTGGAGCGAGTGCTTCCTGTTGGCTCTGCCTCTAATTTGCACACCTGAAAAATAGCAGAACTGAGCTTAGTTAGATTGATTTTTAAACAGATTTGCAGGGGATAATTATGGGGGAGGTGATGTTTAATAAATTCATGAAGACCTCCCCCTGCCCCTCCTATTCACATGTATATATGATATTTAGAGGGAATCAGACAAATGCCAAGCCTTTTTTTCTCTTTGAATGTGCTGTCTATTTTTATAAGTGAACTTGTACATATGTATAAAGAGAGACACATCTTTCTTTTACTAACTGGAGAAGAAAATCTTAAATAAAATGGAGTGAGATAATTTTATGTAAATCAGTGTCTTTGTGGTTTTTATGCATAAAGAATGAGAAGAATGAGTGTGAATGAGAAGATTAGGGAAGACATGGGGAGTGTGCATCTGAAAATGCTGCTCACTATAATGCTTTAGAATGTCTAATGTTGTATAATGCTATTCAAATGTCTTTAGAATGCTTATAAAGTATCACCTTTATAACTTTTCTTCATTTACAACTCTCTGCTTATTACAGGTCTGTATTCACTGATTATCTGGTAATCTTTGGAGTGAGTGTGCACCAGGTTGCAAGAAAAAGCAAAAGTCATGTGCATAATTACATAGTACCTGAGCTATGATAGGTGAATTCAGTACAGTTGATCATTTTGGAACATGATTCTGTACAATTTTTTCTTTTTTCTTTTTTTTTTCCTCAATGTGAGTTGAAAGAACTTTTGTGTGTGCAGTCTTGATTTTTCAAACTGTTAGACAGTTGTGTTGATTTGATGGAATTCAAAGCAGAAAGAAAAAATATTTGTAACTTGAAAAATATGCTTTTGTGTGCTATGCTTTTGGAAGATAAAGTATTTTTTAAACTGATAATACAAAAAAAAAAATTGAAAAGTCATTTAGTCTTTAAAAGAAACACAGAGTGACATCAGAAATTGTGGGAAAAATAGTGGTAGCCTGTCTGTGAGCCTTGGCTGACAAATTCAGGAAAACCTAATGTAGCAGTAAAAAAATTAACTGCTAGGTAGTATACAGTTCATTTTCTCTAAAAGGTTAAATTTAAAGAGATGTGTTCTTTGTGTTGGGCATCATAGAAAAGCAGATTCCATTATAATAATCAAGGAAGTGGGAAGAGTTCAGGTGATGTCTGTACTAATTTCCTGCTTTGGGGAAGTAAGTGGTTCTAGGAAGTTCACCTGTCTTATGGATTAATGGCAGAGAAATCCACTTTTTTTTGGAGGATCAAGGTATTTGCTGATGGCAGAAAGAAAATATTGAATGAACTGAATTTGGCATCTAAGGTGGAATGGTGAAATATGTGTCAAATTTTGAGGAATGGTGGTGGTGATGTGTATTCCTCATGCTGTTTGGTCATGGGATTTATATCTTTACTCACCAATTACTATAAAACTGTTCGTGTTCATTAATTAATGCTACTGTTAATGACATCTAAAGGTGATAAGAGGTGTCCCATCCTCTCATGTGCCACCCTCACACATGTGTTTTCAGTTTAGCCTCCAAGGGCTGCCTGATACCCCAGAACACCCTGGTCCTCCCTCTGCCACACCTGATCAACAGAATCCTTCCAGGCAGTGACTAAATTGAGTTTTGTCACTAAAATACCAAAACTCTAACTGTAGTATTTCTCTAGAAGAAAGAAAGAGTGATTGAAACTCACCTTCTCTCAAATAATACTTCAGGGGAGTAGCAGACAGTAGAAAAAAATTTCTTTCTGACCTCTTGTGCTGAATTTAACCCTTAGGTGTGTGGTCAGGCTGCTGATAAAATGGAACATCATGAACACCAATGCTGTTGTTGCTCATCTACATCATCTTTCTGCATGTGGTTAACTCTCAGCACCCCAGTGGGTGCCAAAACCAAGCAAAAAAACTGAGGGGGAAAATAAAAACCAAAACCTGAAGCCAAATGATTCATTAAAGGAGCAAGAGAAGAAATTTTCCTTGCTCACTACAGGCACATTTTTCCCAGGCTGTGAAAGCAAACATGTAGGATTACTATTTTATAAAAATAGGGCACTCCTGTATCCTTTTAACTCCACTTGAAAATCATATATCAGATGATATATGGTGGATTTCACTGATGATATATATCAGATTGATATATCAATCGTATATCAGATGGCCAGGAACTTGCATCACATTGTCCTCTGAAATGCCCCTGTTTAGCTTTACACAGTGTGCAGTCTGTTCCACAAAATCTCTTAACTGCTTCTTAAAACTTTTTTTGTTTCTCTCCTGCATGGTATCCAGAATTTTTCTAACTTTTTTTTTTTTATTATTATTGTTTTGTGATCAATTGAGCTACACCTCATTAATCTACCTTTGATTTAGATTAGCTTGCAAGCTATTTCTTTTGTTCTTTCTGTTCTGGGTCAAGTCTGTTGTCCTCATCAGCCACTAGATCTCCTTTTCCTATTCTGCAAAAAGTTAAACAAGTTACTGCAGGAAGGTTTTCACCTAGAAGGTGATATTAGGATATTAATACTGTCCAAATGTAGTGTTATTTCTCTGCCTTTCCCTCCTCTTTCTGTTCCAAGCTTTCCCCACCACAAGGGAAATACCCTTGTGTTCCTTGGTGTCTCATCTTCAGTTTGTGGAAAGCTTCCTATCTGCCTGGGCAGCTAAACCTTGCATTATTCTCACGTTCCCAAAGCATTTCCTTTAGCAGCAGTTCCCAGTGCAGGAGCTCACAAAGGTTATTGGGAAAAGCTCCGTGCAGGAGGAATTAGGGATCTGCTCTACTTTGGTGGTAGCTGAGGAATAGCTGAGTTGCAGCTGGGAGGAGGAGGAGCACAACTGATAAAATTGTGGCAGGATGTGGATTGATGTAATTTGGGAAATGCTGCCCTGTGACCACTGCACTTCCAGCCCTCATCTCCTGCTCTCCAAGGACCTGACCTGCTCCTGCTCCCAGATAGACTTCCAGGCTCTGCAGCTTCTCACTTCAGCCTCCATCTTTCCTTTTTGTCCACTCTTCAGTCTGAAGCACACGTTCTACCTCCTAGGGAGCCTTACAGGGTGTATTTTATCATCTTCTCCCCACTCAAGAAGGGTTGGTGATGGACTCTGTGCTGCCTCAGGAATTTTTGCTCCAATGGCCAGAAAAAAAAACTATTGGTAGTTCACAACCAAAAGGGATGCTGCTTGTGTCTGAAGTCCCACTGAGACATATTAAAGTAAAGGTAATTTGCATTTTATGCTCAGGTAGGAGCACTCACTGAATTGTGTAGTATTTTGTTTTTTATTTGCAGCCTGGAGCAGGGGAAGGAGCGACTCGGCCTTATCTCTCAGGAGCTCCCTTACAAGGATGATACAGATGGCCCAGCTCTCAGATCCAAGCAGAAGGTCTGTGTCACAAACAAGTCTGCTTGTTGCACTCAGACAAGCAGTTCCTCCTCTGAAAAACCTGCAACAAAGGCTTCGTGAAACAGAAAAACAAATGGTAAGATTTGCTGAGTTTCTTCCAGATGTACCCTCCTCTTGGCTCCTGCCTCCTCCCTGAGGAGCTCTGTAGTTACCTCAGAGCTAATGGGTATTCCTGGCATTTCAAACCAACCTCTATTTATGTGTTCTAGGGGGGAATATGAGGGAATTTGCAAATTTCCAGGCATGAGGAAGTGTTTCAGTGCTCAGGTATGGAATGATGATTCCTTCCTTCCTTCCTTAGCTGATGAGCATCTCTGGTAGAATGGAGCTGGGGAGGAAAACATTGAAACACCACTTTCTGGCCTTCTTGAGTTCCCCCCACTGAGTCTCTTCCTTCTTTGACAGGATTGCTGGTTGTACTCTGATGAGCCAAGTGTGATGTGAACGTGCAAGCATCCAGGGATTACAGTGTACCTTGTTATCTCTGTGACGTTTATTTGCACCTGGTTTTTTCTTCCTTGTTCCTTGGCCCTTCTCAGGACTCGTGTCTGGTCTTCATGGGTTTAGCTTGACAATAGAAATATTTCTATTGAAAGGTAATCATCTCTAAATGCATAACCCTCATCCCTTTGCATCTCAGTGTTAGGAGAACTGTGAATTAAGATAAAACTAATTATGTGCGGAGTCTGCAGGCGTGAATTAAGCTTTCACCAATTTTTCCAAAGCCAAAAAAAAAAACTGATAATGTTTTTCAGAGATAAGAATCTGTTTGGGAATTTACACTGGTTTGGACTGTCAACACCAAACTGATGTGTAAGATTGGACTATTTGTTAAATTTATCCAGTTTTTCTTCGTAACAAGAAACCAGTGGCTTTATTCTCAAGATGTTAATTAATTTCTTAACAATCTAATTAACATCTTAATTAGCATCTTAACAAATGCTGTCCTACTAATTGAAGCAATTCCTGTTTGACTTACCTCTCATCTAATCTTCTTGTACCTTTGATGTATCCCTGCATCTGAGCTTCCCATCTGGCTGTTCAGGAAGGAATAAATCACAGGTGGGAGGCCACTTTCTGTTCTCTGATGTCAGGTGTCTGCCTTTCAAGTTTCTTTTAATTTCTGGTGTTGATGTTATGGTAGCATTCAAATGTAGAAATTCTCAGGTTTTATTCAGGCCAGTGAGTGCATTTCAGGATTTTCCAGCTACTTTGCAGACGTGGTTTTATGATGCTTGCTCTGCAAAGATGTTCCTGAATAACTCAGCTCCTAGGTAGGCTCTTTGCAGAGAGAGAACATTTGCTTTAATTGGGAACAACTGTTCTCTGATTCACATAGTTCTTTAATTCCAGTAACTTTTCTCCACAGACAAGCCTAAACTTCTGTTGAAGCCAATCTTCATCTCACTTCCTCACAGAAATGTCTTAAATTCAATCACCTTTGGTCACCTTTATCTTCTCTGTAGCCGCTCTGTGCAGTGCCCAGAGTGCTTGTCAGCCTTGCTCAGCCTATAGAAAATTGCTCAGGTTTTTTTGAGAATGGAGGAGTCAGCAAGTTCCCTGGGTAGTTATCTGCATGTTGCTTTTTTAAAACTCCTGAAGGCCTCTGGCACATGACAGCAATTACCTGGCTGCTGCTCAGGGGAGCGTGCTGCCGCCCAGTAAACCCAATGGCATCCCACCCCGACACACCCTCAGATGATGCTTCCTTGCCTATGACAAAGCTCCAGGGTTTTCCGTTCCAAGCAAGGGGAATAAAAGGGTATTTACAGGCTACATGAACTTTTAAAGGATCTTGAAACCTAACATGCAAAAGTCCCCTTTTGTTTTGGTCGCTCCGTGCATCTGCTGGGTGCTGATGAGAGGGCTCTTCTGGATCTTGGTTCTTGTTGTTGCTTCTGCTCCTTCCATCGAGTTCACGTGAACACTTTTGCAGACAACTTCTGCATTCCTACAGCCCTCTCTTCTCTTGACTCTTAATCCAGTTTTCTGGGGCTGTTCAGCCTGGAGGAGGCTCAGGAGAGACCTCATCACTCTCTACAACTCCCTGAAAGGAGGTTGGAGCCAGGGGGGGTTGGGCTCTTTTCCCAGGCAACTCTCAGCAAGACAAGAGGGCACAAGAGGTCTCAAGTTGTGCCAGGGGAGGTTTAGGTTGGACATTAGAAAGAATTTGTTTACTGAGAGGGTGATCAGACACTGGAATGGGCTGCCCAGGGAAGGGGTGGATTCTCCATCCCTGGAGATATTTCAAAAGAGCCTGGATGTGGCACTCAGTGCCATGGGCTGGGAACTGCAGCGGGAGTGGATCAAGGGTTGGACTTGATGATCTCTGAGGTCCCTTCCAACCCAGCCCATTCTGTGATTCTATGATTTACAGCCATACTACTATGTTATTTCTTTGAAATGGATCTTGAAATGAGATCCATTTACAGATGCATAATGGTACATTTCAATCTCTGGATTGCTAGTGCTGCTGAAACAGTAATTCAGCTTTGTGATGTCTGTCCAGGTGGCTGCAGCCTTTAATCATCCTCTCTCACAGAGTTTGAAAGACTCAACTTGCAGTCGTGGTTAAACTGTGATATATATTTAATTTGATCAGCAAGAAAAAATAATCGCTTCCTAGATTATGTTTTTTTTAGTAATTTGTCTCTCAATTCAATTCCTATTGAGTAGTTGAAAGCTTCCATGCTGCATAATAATGCAGAAGTTGTTTTTTTAACATAGTGTTGATGTGGGACTGGAAGTAATGATGATTTCTTCTCTGGGCTGCTGTAACCCCAAGTGATTTAGATGTTTCTGAAACAAATCATCATGAGCTGTGCAGGGGAAGGATTGCTCCTCTGGCTTTGGTAACTTGCTGTTAGCATGTGCAATCAGATGTATGCATTGTCTAATTAATGTAATTAGGTTACACTGGGCTTTGCTGTCCTTAGCTATGTATCATTGTGTCTGCCTGGACTCAAGTAACTAAATGTTAAAGAGTGAGAGCTGGTTGGGGTAGGATGTTCACAGACAGATTAGAGAAACCCAGCTATTCCTTGCAGAGATATAATTGATAACAAATGAGGAAAGTAATGTTGTTTGTGCCTTTAATTTAAAACAGATCTCATGTCTGAGATACAGCAGGAATAAACACATGTGAGAAGTTTGGAACTGCCAGCAGCTGTCAGCCATAGCCATTAGCTAAAAGCTGGAGGGACTGCAGCAGATTTGGGTGATGTGTATAAAACAAAGCACCCCAAACTATATAAAAATGTTTCTCTGCTATTCTGTTTCTCTACTTTTCTGCAAGGTTAGGTACACGAAGTTTTTAAGAACACTGAGAGCAAAGCACAGCCACATAGATCCTCGTTGGGCAATGGCAAACATCAGGGTATCCCTGAAAATTTTGCATGTCTCTTGCATGTTTGCATAAGGATCTAGTGCTGATTACATGGGCACACATTATCTTTTATCTAATGTACAGTTCCAAGTACACTGAAAAACATCATCCCTGCGTGTTTCCCACTTTTAAAGTCACTCTATCCTTTTGAAATTCTGTTTTTGATGTCTCTGTTCCCCATCAGTGTAACGGAAATGAGGGATTAAAGAAGAAGAATTAAAGATTGCAAAGGTGCTACAGTGATCTGCATGAGAAAAGTCAGAGTGGGGACCAGTCCACCAGCATTTAGAGCAAGGTGTGCACAAACAAATACAGGAGAAAAAGGAATTGAACTGCTGCTCATTTTTAACATCCTCTCATGGAGTGAAATGAGGAAAGAATCCTCTGGGGGGAGAATTGTGAGTATTTATTCTACGTGAGGCTAGTCCCACAGTTACTCTTTACCACCAGTCCTGAATGTACCTGCCCTAAAATTATAGGATGTATTATAGGATGTGTTTCTAGGAATATATTCAATGCATATGTAGTTTAGAGACAGAATTCCTGCCAGGATTGACTTGTGCAGCCACAAGAGACAGAGTTTCATCTGGCTCCTGCCTAACAGGTCCAGCAGTAATCAAGTCTCTGACAGAAACTGTCAAAGGGAAGATGAAGAACAGCATCTATCACATCCATGGGGAGCTGAGTTTTCCTGCTCTTTTTCCTCTCTAAAAACAGGTTGTGTGTTTGAGGAGAGAAACATCTTGGAGAAAAATACACTCTTGTAAAGCTGATCAAAAGAATGAATGCATGTGAAATCCAAAAAGGAATTTATGTAAATCTAGAAACACGGTAGCTGTTTGCAATGTACTTTGGGCTCAGTTTTACTTGAAGAAATCAATACTTCACTGGAGAATTAAAATGAGCAAGAGATTTCAGCCCATGCTGCCTATAGAAGCATCCTGAGGACAAAAAAAAAAACCAAAACTGCTGACCCCAGCTGTCCGTAACAGATCTCCCAGCCCTTCATGCCTCTGGCTGATAAGCACCAAGTCAGCTGCAGTCCTGGGAGGTCACTTGCAGAGCTGGCAGTGAAAGTGCCTATAGGCACCTTCAGGAGGTGCCTATAGGGTGAGCAGAGGTAATATAAACATGTCCAGGAGCATCCCCTGCCATTCCTCACCATCTTCCCAGCACCTGTGCCCTCCCTCCCTTGGCATCACACACTGCACCTGTGCTGATTTGCAGATGGAAAAGCTGCTGTGCCATCTAGACAAGGAGGAGATGAAAGATGATCATAGAATCCTAGAATCCTAGGGGTTGGAAGGGACCTCGAAAGATCATCTAGTCCAACCCCCCCTGCCAGAGCAGGGCCCCCTAGAGTACATCCCCTAGGAACGTGTCCAGGGGGGTTTTGAATGTCTCCAGTGAAGGAGACTCCACAACCCCCCTGGGCAGCCTGTTCCAGGGCTCTGTCACCCTTACAGTAAAAAAATTTTTTCTGATATTCAACTTGAACCTCCTATGCTCCAATTTACACCCATTACCCCTTGTCCTATCACTGGTCACCACTGAGAAAAGCCTAACTCCATCTCCCTGACACTCACCCCTTACATATTTGAAAACATTGATGAGGTCACCCCTCAGTCTCCTTTTCTCCAAACTAAAGAGACCCAGCTCCCTCAGCCTTTCCTCATAAGGGAGATGTTCCACTCCCTTAATCATCTCAGTAGCTCTGCGCTGGACTCTTTCAAGCACTTCCCTGTCCTTCTTGAACTGAGGGGCCCAGAACTGGACACAATACTCCAGGTGTGGCCTCACCAATGCAGAATAGAGGGGGAGGAGAACCTCTCTTGACCTACTAACCACACCCTTTCTAATGCACCCCAGGATGCCATTGGCCTTCTTGGCCACAAGGGCACATTGCTGGCTCATGGGCATCTTCTTGTCTACCAGGACCCCCAGGTCTCTTTCACCTACACTGCTCTCCAGCAGGTCAGCCCCCAACCTATACTGGGACATCGTGTTGTTCTTCCCCAAATGCAAAACTCTACTCTTCCCCTTGTTGAATGATGCTTTTTTAGTGTGTTTTCTAAACGTTTCCCAATGTCACACAGACTTTATGTATAATACCAGCAAGCTGGCTGTGGCTGCCCTGGAGGCAGAGTGTTTTTAGATGAGGTTGTAATTGCTGTAAGTGGCTTGGATAGGAGTCTGTGAAATTGCTTCAATATTGCTGTGCTCTTGGTGTCACTTGGTCCCCAGCTCCAGTTCCAAGCAAAGGAGATTGCTGAGGCCAGATGCCAGTGGAGCCCTGTGCTCACACCAGTGTGGACAATTCCCTGGCCTCCCATTCCCTGGTGAGTGAGGGTACACGGGGCAGGTGCAGCTCTGTGCAAGTGAGCACATCACGTTGTGCAAGTGCACGTGGTAATGAAATTCCCAGCCTGCAGAAATCTGCAGCTGGAAGGAGGAGCTTTGTGCTGAGCATGGGGTGGCATTCCTGGCTCTGATCACTCTGTGTGCCATTGACCTGCATGGCATGTGCCCAGAGCTCAGCCCAGGCAGGCATTTGTCATATTTCTGAAGGACAGGCTTGCTGACCAGCAATGAATGAAACCTCTCCCCTCTAAAGGCCATCCTCTGCCTTGTCTTCCTCACAGATTTTCTGGGTGCTGCAGCAGCAGTGTCTGCTTGGGGATGGAGCAGCACTCCAGGGTTTGCTCCTAGGGCTACACAAACCAGCAAGGCTCTGACTGGTTGGGAGAAAAACTTCCCCTCTCCTTTGGTGAGAGGAGTTTTGAGTGCCAGCAGCTCTCAGGTGTCACTTCAGTTGTCAAGCTCAGGCCAAAGTGATTTCTGGTGACTTTAATTGAAGCTTCATGGAAATGAGTTCCATGAAAACATTGAGGTGAGGGAGACAAAAAGCAGTGTAAACAGCAGGATGTAAGAGGGAAGTCTTTGTTCTCATGTCCCTAAAGCAGCCCAGTGTGGTCTGGAAAGACTGTGGTGTCCCCAGCTAGGAAAACAGCACCTCTCTGTCTTTGAACTTCCCTGACCTTTTACTTTATTTCAGCCTTATTCTCTGGAGTTCAAGGTACTGGCTGTGCTTCAGGAATTTGCAAGCATAAACACTCATCAGTGTGGCTGGCACTAGGATGAGATGAAAAGGGAGTTGGGAAAGAATAAAACACATCCAAAAGCCAAACAAAAAGTGTGCAGGGTTGGTAAACAAAGCATGTAGAGCTTCCCCAGTGCTGCCAGAATGCCCTCTTCCTTCCACACTTCCTTCCCTCCCAGGCCAAGGCTCTTTCAAAGCCATACAGGGCTCCTCTAATAACTTTATAAGAGCATATAAATGAGGGAGGTTTTCACTTAAGCCAAGGCAGCCGGTTAGGAGGAAACTCCAAAGGCTGCTGAGCTGCTGCAATGTGTATTTTTTCCATAATCTGACTGTAAATCTTTCCTGTTCTTCCTCCCATGTGTAGGGAACCCCACTGTGCTGAGCTGGGCTGGGTGCTGGGGGCAAATGGGCCATCCCTGCACTGGGCTTAATGTTGCATCTGTCCTTGAATTCTGAAAAACCCATTGGATTTGGTGTTAGAGAGATATGAGCCTTATCATGAAAAGTGGCAGTGCCAAAGCAAAAATCCTGCTTTAGGGAAGATCTCCCTTCCAGCTGCTGCTCCTTCATTTTTCCTTTCTTGCCTTTGGGATGAGGCTATGGAGCTGAATGTGATACAGCCCCGTTTGAAGTTTCACAAAGGATTTCTAGGATTAGGAAATTTCAGGTTTTGGGACACGTTGACAGTGCTGGTGTTCTGGCATTCAACAACCTGGAATGTGTTACATGGAGAAATGCACACCAGGTGACCACATCTGCACCTTTTGTGGGGGGTACTGTATGCAAAGTCAGCCCCACTTGTCCTGCTGCAGCTGTACATGCAGGAGATGCTCTTTCTTTCCCCTGCTTCACCATCCAATCTTTCTTGGTGGCAGAAAACCAGGTTCTTACCAAGCCAGACATTGCTTCTGGATACATCCCCTCTGTACAGAGTGTGAATGAGGGGCTGCCCAGTCTCTGCTGCAGAGGTGAACACTGTCCAAGTGCAATCTTTGCAGCCTGTAACAGCAGGCCCTGTGATGATAAGAAGAATTCTTTGGGGGGGTTTATCTTTTTTTTTTTTTTTTTTTTTTTCTTTCTTTTTCCTCAGCCTGTGAAATGTCTGCAGGGAACTAAATCCACGTTTCAGTCTCTCTTGAGTGGCAATGGAATGGAAATGGAATGGAATAACACACGTAGTATGTACAGCCAGCTGCAGCTCCTGTAACAGCTGCTAAATCCAGCACGTGCCATTCCCTGTGACTTGTACACCCCCTGCAAGCCTCTCCCCAGCACACAGGGCAAAGCCACCCTCAAGGCTGTGGGTATGGGTGTGGAGTGGATGTGGAGTGGCACCTCCCAGCATCTCCTGGGACTGAGATCCTACAACGGGTCCTGTACTCAGCCCTGGGGAGGCCACAGCTTGAGTCCTGTGTCCAGTTCTGGGCCCCTCAGCTCAGGAAGGAGATTGAGGTGCTGGAGCAGGTCCAGAGAAGAGCAAGGAGGCTGGGAAGGGATCCAGGACAAGTCCTGTGAGGAAGGGCTGAGGGAGCTGGGGGTGTTGAGGCTGGAGAAGAGGAGGCTCAGGGGAGACCTCATCACTCTCTCCAACTCCCTGAAAGGAGGTTGGAGCCAGGGGGGGTTGGGCTCTTTTCCCAGGCAACTCTCAGCAAGACAAGAGGGCACAAGAGGTCTCAAGTTGTGCCAGGGGAGGTTTAGGTTGGACATTAGAAAGAATTTCTTTAGGGAGAGGGTGATCAGCCATTGGAATGGGCTGCCCAGGGAAGGGGTGGATTCTCCATCCCTGGAGATATTTCCAAAGAGCCTGGATGTGGCACTCAGTGCCATGGGCTGGGAACTGCAGTGGGAGTGGATCAAGGGTTGGACTTGATGATCTCTGAGGTCCCTTCCAACCCAGCCCATTCTATGATTCTATGAAAATCTATGCTGGTCCCACTTTCTGGGTGCTCAGATGTTTGTTCTCCTCAAGCAGACTCAGTCAGGCTGTTGGCTGATTTTACACCCAGCTGAGGAATGCTGGTTTGTTCCCTACCCCTCTCCTAGGCCACTGTCCCCTCCTACCACCTCCCTCCCCTGCAGAGCTGCACGTCTGTATTGCCATCAACCCACAAAGAGGAGCTTGGTCTCACTAATTTTCTGACCCAGCATCTCACCTAGAAAACCACACCAAGCACAAGTAAGTTCACACTTTGGTGCTGCTGTATTTAAACATATTTGTATGTTAAATTTTTACTGAAGCCAGAATCACCTTGGTAAGAATTTACCTGGGTTAAGTCTCCTCAGTTCTCAATGCTGCACCTGGAAACTGAGGTGGTACTGTAGCAGCTAAGAACCAGAGTTTTTCTTCTGGTTTTTGTCTTCTCTGAAGCCTTTTAACATTATTGAGTTTCTTTATCCTTTCACCTGCTCTATTTAGGATGCTGTGCCTTCAGGAGAGCTTTATAGGGCTTCAAGGGTTGGACTTGATGATCTCAGAGGTCCCTTCCAACCCAGCCAATTCTATGATTCTATACATATGGGGGCCAGGGCTGGGTTAACTGTTGTAATCTATTTTATTCAGCTGGCTGTGGCACTGCAAAAGCAGCTGGGTAGGTCCTGTCCTGATGGACTTGAGGAAATGGTGACTCAGGCCCTTCTTCCAGGGCTGTGTAGTAACTGCTGGGCAGGAAAATGGAACCGGTTGAAGAAGGAATTGAAATAATGTGAATTGTGCTGGTTTTAGACTTGGAAAGTAAGTGATTGGTAGCACTTGTAAATGTGTTTCTGTTACAAGTGTTTTCTAATGTGAGGTGACCTGATGGGCATGAGCTTGCCATAAAGAAGGCAGAGAAAACTGCACGTGGAAGTCACTGGGCAGGGAAGCATCTCCAGGAACATCTGTCAGCACTTTGCAAACGGGGACAGTTGTCTCACCCTGTGACAAGGTGAGTGCTCTTTCCCAGGGCAGCCATCAGCCCAGTGGCAGAGCTGCCAGAAGCTGGAGCTGTACCCAGCCAGCTGCTCCACCTGGGCTGGCATGGGGAGAGGGAGCCTGGAGTGAAACATGGCTGAGGTAGGACACTGTCCTTGTGTGTCACTGTAGGCCTGGCACTCCCGGGTATCACTGCCTCCAAGCAGCAACCATCTTCCTCATCTTTTGCTCATCAGTAGCAAGCCCCCATCTTTGTGTGTCTGTGCAAACATCATCTGGGCACACAGCAACTCTTGCATGGTGCTGTCTCTCCTCACTCACGTGGCCAAAGTTCAGATCTGGTATGTTCATTACTCCTGAAAAGAAAATGGGGATACTTCTTTTAAGAACTCACCGGGAAGAAAATGGTTCAGTGGTGTATCTGTGCTTAAAATGTTTATTTTTTTTTTAAGGGAAGAAGAAACAGCAGCTGAAGGAACATTCCTAACACCAATGGGCTGTCCACAAGCACTCACTGCTTCTCTTTTACTTGGGCTGTGAGGGAGCACGGGGCCAACCCAGGCTACACAGGATGAACCAAGTAAGGGACTCTGTGTGTGAGGTGACAACCCCAGTAGCTCAGTGCACATCTGCTATCAAACCCTGCCAGTGGGGTCTTTGTACTTTTAAAATCTGGAAGCTGTGAAGATGTTTTTCTTTGGGGTCAGATGCCAAAATATCTCCAGAATAATCTTGTAGAAGGGAGTGCTCTGCTGCAGGTAAGTTGACCCTTGAGCTTTTTGATTTTCCAGCTGAGGGATAAAGCACCCATGGGGAGACCTAAGAGAGCAACTGGGATGTATGAAGCTCTGTGTGCTGAGGCTAATATGGGTGACACTGTTGTTGTGGGTGTTTGCTACAGGCCACCTGATCAGGAAATCATTGAGGGCTGTACAGAAAGCAGCCTTGTGATCACAGGCCCTGGTTCTCATGGGGCACTTCAACCACCCTGATGTCTGCAGGAATGGCAACACAGAGAGGCACACAGAGCCCAGGAGGTTCCTGCAGGGCACTGGTGATAACTTTTTGACACGAGTGGTGGAGGAGGCAGTGAGGAGAGGTGTGCTGCTGGACCTTGTACTGACAAAGGGCTGCTTGGGGATGTGAAGGTTGGGGGCAGCCTTGGTTGGAGTGAGCAGGAGATGGTAGAGTGCCAGATCCTGCACAAAGCAAGCAGAGAAGTAAGTAGGACTGGAGCCCTGGACTTGAGGAGGGGTAACCTGCTTGGAGCAGTTCTATGGGTTAGGGTTGTAGAAGGAATGGGGGTGCTAAAGAAATGCTTAATATTCAAGCATCACTTCCTTCAAGCTCAAGATTGGTGCATTCCTATAAGTAAGAAATCAAGCAAAGGAGGCAGCAGACCTGCATGGATGAGCAAGGAGATTCTGGAAAATGTATTCATCAGTGAGCTGAATAAAGGGGACAAATGTACTCTAGCAAGTTTGCTGATGATGCCAAACTGGGAGTGACTGGTACAGCAGAAAGCTGTGCTGCCATCCCGTGCAGACATTTGATGGACTTGGGCAGAGAGGGATGAAGTTCAACAAAGGCAAAGGTACCCAGGGATGAATAACCCCATGCACCAGTACAGGTTAGGGTCTGACCTGCTGAAAAGCAGCTCTGGAAAGGAACTGGGAGTCCTGGTGGAAAACAGGATGATAATGAGCCAGCAATGTGCTGTTGTGGCCAAGAAGGCCAACAGCATCCTAGGGTGCATTAAGTGCAGTCAGCAGGTCAAGGGAGGATATTCTCCCCCCTTTACTCTGCCCTGGTGAAGCCACACCTGGAGGGCTGTGTCCAGTTCTGGGCTCTCCAGTATAAGAAAAACAAGGAACTACTGGAAAGAGCCCAGCAGAGGGCTGTGAGGATGATTAGGAAAGGCTGAGAGACCTGCACCTGCTTAGCTAGAAGACTGAAAGGAGATCTTCTAAATGCTTATACCTAAAGGGTGGGTGTCAAGAGGATGGGACAAAACTCTTTTGTGACAGGAGACAAAGTGACAGGACAAAGGGCAGTTGGCACAAACTGGAACACAGAAAGCTCCCTCTGAACACGAAGGAAAACTTTTACTTTGAGGGTGACAGAGCACTGGAACTGTCTGAGAGAGAGGTGGTGGATTCTCCTTCACTGGAGATATTTAAAACCCCCCTGGCCACAATCCCCTGCAACCTGCTCTAGGTGAATCTCCAAAGGTCCCTTCCAACTATGCAGCTGCTCAGTTGAAGTGAGAGTATGCAAAAAACCCAGGGAAAGCATAGTTTTCTCTGGTCTATTATCCCTAAAACATGCACCTGCCTTTAATTAGTGGTCAAGTCAGTTGTTTCAATTAGTTGTCACTCCATCCCTTAAGTCTTGAGGCAGGTAATACAGGTAGGTACAGTGCTCTGCTGGTGCTGAGGCAGCTGGTAACCAGAGGAATGAGAAGGGCAGCTGCACATAACCCCTGCACACAGCACATTGCACCAGGCAGAAGAGAAGGAACTGTCTAAGGAGCTGTCTCCCTTCCTGCAGCCAACAGCCTTGGCTGCAGCTTCTTGTCCTTTTACTTCTTGGAAACAGTGATGCCAAGTTACACTCAGAACAAAAAAAATCCTTCAACCTGCCAAGGGAGAATTGAATTTCTGTGTCTGTCCTGTACAGTCAAGAGGGTTGGCCTGGATCTGTTGTCAGCACTAGCACTCCAGCATCAGCTGGGAGAGAAAAAGTCACCAAATCCCCTTTTTTCAGTGTTAGAGTCAATGGGTGTCTGCTACCAAATCCAGCAGAAGTGAACTGCTCAGCAATGAGGTGTTTAAAAAAACCCCCACCAACCCAACCAAAACCAACCCCCTCCCCCTCAAAACATAGGAACTGCTCCATCATTGCCAGCTAAGGTTTTGTTTTCAAAAAGCAGCAATAATAAAAAAAAAAACAACCCCAAACCAAAACCAAACGTTTTAAAAAAAAAATAACAGTTTGAATTTCCAAGTCATTAATGTAAAGACCAACACCAAAGTACAGAAGACTAACTTTGTCAGTTTGTTTTATTACTGGGCACAGCACAGTACCACCTCATATACATACAAGCCACAGTAATACAAACAGTCCCTATCTTTTTTTTTTTTTTTTTTTTAATAATAGAAAATCACATAATATTTGGGAGGAGTCAGACATCCCAAGGGCCAGCTCTCAAGAGCTATTTTGCTGCAGTTGCAGCAGTTTTCTTACAAAATACTATGAGTTTTCATGCTGTTAATATGTGAAGCTGAAGAGTCTGAGCTTGCAGCAGTGTCTCTGCATAACAGGATCAAGGCAGGCTTCCCAGCAGCTCAAAGGCTTGCAAATATGCTAAGTCATGGTCCTTTGCAGTCAAAGGAAAATGTACCAGACACCCAGGTATAGAACTAGAACCCTCATGTGCTCCTACAGGAACTCTCATTATCCTGAAGCACACAAGGGTTATCCAGTACACAGCTGGTTAAAAGTGCTGCTGCCTCTGGACAGCTTCCCTGCAGACAGCAGGCTCCCCAAGCAGACAGGACCATTGCTTATGCAGTTTTGTAGCAGCACAGCATCAGTGAAGTCTGGATGACTGCTTCTGTAATTAAAGCAGGCTTAGCTCCTCAGAAAACTGATTTAAAACTAGAAGGCACAAATGCAAGGTTGAATGTGGGCTACGTACCACTGTAGGATGTGAGCAGTTCAGGTACCCCTCCCTCAGAGGAAATACAACACATAATAAATATGTTTTAGAAAATAAGTGCATTACTGTGAGCCTTCACATCAGGAAGTAGGATCCACAAGATCCTATTTCCAAAGGCCAGTTCACTTAATATTGCACAGAAGTCCTAAAATTTAGTGTCAGATCATTGTACCAGAGGTGGAACATGGCAGGGGAAAGAAAGAAAAAAAAAAAAAGGTCTTATCTGGCAGAACCTGCCCAAGTCTCTGTGATCCCACAAACAGCTTTTTGCCAATCTGAGGTAGAATTCCATGTATACTGCTTAAACCCAGTCAAGTCCTGCTCAACTAAGTCTTACAAGAAGAAAAAAAAAAAAAGAAAATGCACACAGATAAGCCTCTTTTGTCTCTAAAGAAAGCAAGTGCTTCAAGGTTTGATGCCTGGAAGCAAGTCTGACAGAGCAGAGTTCCAGTGAAGATCCCTGCTCCCCACCTGGAAAGCAGTGATGTCTATTGTGGTTGCTACAGGGAAGGAGTGTAACAAGTACTAATTGCAAGTCCTACAGCAAGCAGGTTTTACTCCACTTCCTCCCTCCCCTTACTACTTGCTAATTCTCCCTTTCCTCGCTCAGTCCAGGATACTGTATCGAGAGTCAAGATTGTCACCACTGGTGACCACCCTCCCTTAGGTCCCTTCTACTGGGACTCTGCCAAAGGATTGCCTGTTTCAGCTCTTAGAATCCTGAGGGACATTTGCAGTTTCTTCCAGAGGCTCCTCAGTGTAGTACAGGCACGGAAGGATGGAAATGAGAGCCTCTTCGATGGAGAAGAGATGTTTATCCTCTGCCTGAGGACAAAAGTAGCGCATAAAGTCTGCCAGCCTCAGCAAGTACTCAATGTTATGCCCAGCACAACCACTTGAGACGATGATTTGAGCTGCAATGTCTTCCTCAGATGCCGGGCCGAGGTAAGAAGGATTTTGGGGCGTTGCAATGTAAACAAGAGCCAGGATGGGTTCCTCCGCATCTTTCTCCTGAGGGTGGAACTTCACCAACTTGGTGTCGTAGCCTCCCAGCACAGCTTCTCTCATGTTGAGGTACTGGAGCGATGCAGGGATTTGCTCCCCACAGACTTCATAGGCTACACCCCATGTGCATGCCTGGAAGAGGAAGGTGGTTACGGGATGCTGTACCTGCAGCACACGGGTCCACTGACATTTCAGGGCAAGCCTGCCTCGCTTCGGAGTCTCCGCACAACACAGGAGACTCCAGAGGAGGACAACCCACCCCCACAGACTATTCCCTGGCTTGCCAGCATCACCTCCCGGCTCCTGATGCGGACACCCCCCCCCCCTTTCCAGGCACCCCCCGCACTCCTACTCACCCCGCAGTCTTCTTGCAGCGTCACCACCCGCCCGGGCTGTCAGGGAGAGGCGAGGAGAGACCCGTTAGAAGCCGAGCCCACACCAAGGGCCTCCCAGCACCCCCCCGGCCACCCCTCCCTGCCCTTACCATCCTCTCGTTGCCGCGGTGGAAGGTATCGCCCTGCCAGAAGCGGCGGCTGTAGCCGCGGATGAAGCCCACCTTGCGCGACGTGAACTCGAAGCCCGGTCTCCACACCAGCGACCCGTACCCGAAGATCCACACCGGCGGCGTCAGATCCAGCTCCGCGCCCTCCGCGGGTAAGGTGGAGATTGAGGGGGATGGAAGAGGTGGCTCCGGCCGACCCGGGCACTCCTCGGGGTGCTGCGGGTCGCGCTTCATGGCGGTGGCTGTAACAGGGTGTCTGGGTAGCGACTGCGGCACCCGGCGCCCGGGAGGCCACAGGCGCCGCCGCCGCCCTTTAAAGGCCGGTCCGGGCCGCCCGCCCCGCCCCTGGGCCGCGGCTCTTGCCGGGTGATGCAAGGCGGGCCCGGAGTTTCGCCGCCTGTGGGGCAAAGCGGGGCGGGGGTTGCGTCAGGCGGGCGGGGGGCGGCCGGTACCGGCGGGGGGGGCGGAGCTGAGCGGCGTGAGGAGACCCCGGCCCATCCCGGCCCCTGGGGTGAGGCGGGAGGCGTTGGGGTGGGAGCGGGGAGGTGAGGGATGGGGCCCCTTCTGTCAGCGCTCGGGGAAAGCTGCTGAGGGAACGCGGCGGCGGCGTCTGCCGGATTCCCGCCTGGTGATCCCTGGGGATCTCCCGCTGGCGCACGGCGAGGGGCGGCTGCGCATTCCCGGCGAGGCTGCCAGTCCTGGAGCTGACGGAGCAAGCCGTGCAAAAAGCAGGGTTGTAGGAGAAGCCCCTCCTGGGGTTCCCCTGGGACGCCGGGGTTTGGCTGCTGTGCTGGGAAAGCAAGCGGTTAATATTAAACTGAGTGAAGCGGCAGCTCCTTGACATCGACATTGCTGAGGTCTAAGGTGTACAGGCGAAACAGCAACAAAATCCATCCCAGTGCAGGGAAATGGTGCTGAATGCAGCCGGCTGCGTGCGTTTTTCCTTGCGTTATACTCGGTCTGAAGTGTGGGTTTGTAGGACATGCCATTTGCTATGTGGATAGTCTGGGATCTGTCTGTGTAAGGGATCCGTGTTTGGATCATGTCCGGGAGACCCAGCTGTACGTCAGGGTCTGTAAATCAGCTCCGAACAGGTTGTGCTGGCTGAAGGGCCTGGCTGAAGAGCTGGACTCAAATAACAAGGTTGTTGGTTTGGGCACTGGAAGAGAGAAGGGGGTGGGAAGAATGAGAAGCGAAACCACTGAGATATTTGTATAGAAGTATTTCTCATGATTGTTCTTGTCCTCTGCTTCTAATCACTCCAAGCAATCTATTTGCAGTCTTTTCTCTGGCTTCCTGTTGGATCCCATCCAACCAGCACCCACCTTCCCATTCCACTTCGCAGGGCATTGCAGCTCCAAGGCACGGAGTCTGTGGTGGGTGCTCCCTGTACCTTGGCACATTGACCACGGGTGACATCAGCTGCCTGCATGGCTCTCACCCTCTCCTGCCATGCTGGATGCAGCGTGCCCTTCTCTTCTGCCCTGCATGACTGACTCTCTGACTTGTCACCTTGGATGACCCTTCACAAGGTCAGCATTAACAGCCCAAAGCTCCTTAACTTCCCTTTCCACTTGCACTTTTCCCAGTTGCCTTCTGTGTCTTACTCAAGCTCAGAGGCACGGATTGGGGCAGCTCTGCATCCTCTTGGCCCTTCATTCTGCACACCCATGCTCCATCTCTTGCAACAGAGACCTGATATGTAAACAGAGACCACCTCTAGTTAAAAGCTAGAGTTCTGCTCCCTTCAGTACTGTTACACCTGGATCAATTAGCTATGAGGTTAGAAACTCCTTTTGAAGTCACATCCCTGGTTTTCTTGTGTAAAGACATTGGGATATTGTTCCACGATTAGGAGCACAGCCTGGGGGGGAAAACTGTTACTGAAGTTGTGGCATATACAGTAAGAGTTTAAGAATTTGTTTGTGTGTTTGTTTCAAGCTTTCATTAATCCGTTTCTTGTCACCAACTGCACCTTCATTGTACTTTAGTTAAACAAACCAAAGGGCACTAGGATCACCAGGGGTGAAGGGCTGAGCAGAAGAGGTACCTTGCAGGTGGCATAGATGCAGCTGTGCAAGCAAAGCAGGTGGATACTGAGGAGAGGATTTCTTGTCTGTTAGTGCCTTCAGAGGGCAAGGAGAACAGCCTGCCAAACAACCACAGGAATGCTCAGATAGGTGTGAGGGAGGATGTGGAGTGGCAATGGATTAAACTGTTAAGGAACATGGTCTAGATTTTGGAGATGTAAAAAACCATACAGCTTCAAAGTGACTCAGGGGAAAATGAGTGGAAGATAGTGGTCATACTATGTTAATTAAAATTTTTAAAATGCTTAACAGCAGTAAGACTTTTTTTTGTGGCCTGGATACCTTTAGGAAGGAGAGAAGGCAGTTGTAGCTCTGTTTGTTACATCCTGAAATGTAATTTTTCCTGGTTCCACTGGGAAAAGGAGGAACTAGTTTCTCTTCAGCAGGATATGCTCTGCTTCCCCAGAGTGAGCACTCCCAGATTAGTGCCAAGTGACTAACCCTGCCTGAGCTGCCTGTTTTTCAGGATAGTAGTGAATCACTTCAGAGCCAGAGGAGCCAACAACAGGGCTGGCATGACACACTGAAGTGGATTGAAACTGCCATCAGCTTCATCTTGTGTTTCAGGCTCACTGCTTCAACAAGCTGAGGGTATACAGTGAATTTTTACCAAAAGGTGTTCTATTTGGAAGATATTGACTTGGAACAAGAGGACTGCCATTTCAATTCCAGTTACCACATCTTTCTGCAATGTATTTGCACTGCTTTCTATCTCCATAGTGAGCAGACAGGATAATCTAAAAAAATAAATCTGCCCTTCTTCCCTAAGGCTTCAGTAAGGAATAGAGCTACTGCAACTGGAGGTGAAGTTTCAATATCACTGACATTTTAAAGTGATGTAAATTGGTACTATTCCCCTGATATTCACAATGCCATATCTGTGTGCAGCACCAAAGATCCTGCTTGCTTCTGTTTGCTGAATCCAATTCTTATGGCATTTACAAATCTCCTCCAGTTATGAACACTTACCTTATAAATATGCAGTCATCCTTGTTCCAAATGTGGAAACACTGAAGCAGCATTGTCAAAGCTTGGGGATGAGGAATGAGGAACAGTAGGCAGGGGTGTATTTGGATTTGTTTACTCCATCCAAAGGAAATACACTTCCACTGCTAAAAACTCAGAAAGCAGAAAAAATGGCAAAGGATAGTCTGGTACTTTATGGAGAACAATCCTAAATTCTAAGATACTATAAGGGCACCAGACTGAAAACAAGAGTTTGCATATCAAGTACAACATGGAAACCACACACACAGCACTATTCAGGTGGAAATCAAACAAGGCAGTGAAACCAGTCCCCACATTTAGGTGGCCTGTGTGTCTACACTAATAATAAGATTAATAGTTTGGGGGATTCTTCTGCAGGACAGTAGTCAAGATGCTGCTGCCCAGCTCCATGTTCAGTCTGTTCACCCTTCTGGCTGCTCAAGTTCTGTTTTCAGTTGTTTTGGTAGGTTTTGCAGCATGCTCAGTTCATATTCCAAAGACCAGCAAATGCCCACAGGTGGGAATGACAAACTTGAGCCATGACAAACTTTACACCTGGACTAGGTTTTTGAGTGAGGGGAAAAAAGAAACAAAAAAATAAAAATCACAGATCCAAAGACCATCAATCCCCAGTGGCCTGATAGATGACAGAGAAGCTCTCTGAAGAAAACCCTGCATTATCTTTTTTGCTTTGGGCTCTTGTGCACCAAAGTGATCTGCTGCACTCTGCTTTTTGCTGAGCTCCCCTCCTGTTCTCATTTCAAGCTGGTGGGCAGTGACAACCTGGCAGGAGCTGGCCTCAGTTTCTCTGGTCACCCTGCCTCTCTGTCCCAGCCCATGTTGCTGACTAATAATAAGGTTCCTCCAGCCCTGCTCCATAAAAATGCTCTCCATAATTAATCAGGACTCCAGTTTCAAACTGGATTTGGTTAAAAGCAGGCACAGTGGGCACAGAAAGTGTGGAGGGTTGACTCAAACCCTTCCCATGAGCACAGCTTGAGGGATGAACTACCTGGATACTGCATGGAAAAGCTGGATACAGACCCCTTTTTTTGGAGCCCACAGCATTCCAAGCCAAGGATCTTAAAACTGTAAAACTGGAGTTTTACAGTTTTACTCTCCAGGTAAACTGGAGAGTCCAAAGATGAAAATATGGAAGACCCTCAGAATTTTAAGTCAAAAGTTGAAAGCAGTCTGCAATATGCAGTCTGAGCAGGGAAAGGAAAGTGTTCAAGGAGGTTACCATTTAATTCATAAAGGGTTTAAGAAATATTAGGGAGGTCATCCAGGGTGGGAAAGAGAAAATGCAGTACAGAAACCTTGGTTTTGGCTCTTTGTTATGGAGTGAAGCAAGAGCTGTTGAATTTAGGGGTAATTTACACACTGCAAAGAGCTTAAGACTCAGTAAGAAGCTTTCTAGTCAAATAAAAAGTGGATCAAAAAAGAAGTGAGATAGCAGGCAGTGATATAACTGTAGAGGGTAAAGATAGCTTAGATGATAAGTAATAAAAGACAGTTGGTGATTGTTATGAGGCTTTTTTAAAAATCACCACACCTGACGCAAAAGCAGGGCTCCAAAACCTGGTGCTTGTGTCAAGGGAAGTGAAAGAACAGAGACAAATCAGGAGTTTATTAGCAAGAAATGTAAATATAGCTAAGCAGGGCAGGCACCACATCACTGGAAAAGAGCAAGCAGTGCCTGTATCAGAGCTGTGAAAAATAAAATGCAAGGTAGCAAACTGCAGAGCTGTTATCCTGGCCTCAACAACACATAAATGTTTCTATTCTGTGCTTTGACAGAAAGAGTAACTCAGGATGCAAATATAGATGAAGTACACAATGGGCTTAGCAAAACACTTCACTGCTTGCTAACTTCACAGCTGCCTTTGATAATTGCAGGGAGGAGAATGAGCAGTAGATGTGGTTTGGCTTGGCTTCAGTAAAGTATTTAATAGAGCAGTGCAGGACAAGTTATTAGGTGAGATGCAGATAGGAACTGTAGAGGGGAGATGGCTGCACTGGGTAAGAGAGGAAAATTGGGGAACATTAACTGGGTACTGTTATTTTGAGAGATGTCAGTGTGGTTCTGGGCTGCAGAAGGGGAACACCTGCTGAAGCAATGTTGAGTTAATGGTGTTGCACAATACCCTGCTGAAGCTGCAACTTAAAGGCTGTGTTACAGAACAAAAGAACAGTGAAAGCATGGACAGACCAAGGAAGAGCTATTAGGCTGATTGAGAGGATGAAGAGCCTCATCTGGGTGCTGGGCTTGCTTATTCTGAACACATGTAAGTGGGAAAAAAGGACTGATTTACATCATTGGGTTTATCCTGATGACTGGGGCCAAGAGGAGAAAAAGGGACCTGTTAATCAGGCTGAACTGGCACAAAAGCACATGAGCATTAACTGGACATGAGTGGTGTGGATATTAATACCTATCCTAACTGGCAGAACAGCAGCCTCCACTCTAGGTGAAGAACCAACAGCAGAAAAATAACCACTTTATGTAGATTTGACTGAAACAGAGGTTGTGTGGTGTCATTATACCTGCTACTTACCTGATGCTTGCTTTTGAACAGCAGAAAGTTTCTATTTATGGAGCACCACAGGAAATCATGGGAGTGTAACCTCAGTCAGTTGGACCCAAGCTCAGAATTTCTGCAGATTTGTAGTGTTGGAAAGGCTTTTTTGCAACAATGAGGTTTTGTTCTGACTTTCTTGCAGCTGTCCTTGCCCACATTTTTAAGACACCTTCATACCAAGCATTGCTTCTGTGTGTTACAGATTCATTTTCTACTGAACCCAAGACACAGATAGAAGAAGAATGACCACAAACCTCCAAACAGGCACAACCTGGGTGTCTTGAAATATCTGACTGATAAATACTAACAGAACCTGTAGAGCAAATGTCTACCCTGAAGTACCACCTTGCCCCCTGACGACTGAGAAACCCCAAACAAGGTGACATTATAGCATCATCTGGAATTTTGAAGGATGGAAGGAGGCTGAAATTCCCATTCTACTTGCCAGCAGAGAAATAAGGTACAACAAAATCTGTTGCCAAGCTTCATGAAAAGACCAGAACGAGCTGGCACACTTTCTGAAGATGGGAAGCAGAAGGTTCCCAAGTGTAATAACAACACAAGAGGCTCCTCCTTGGGAACAGAGCCTGTAAACCACACAGTTAAAGAGATGTGAGAAAGACCTATAGCAAGAGAGTAAGGATGAAGTCTGGAATGAGCCTAAGCAGCACAAAGAGGAACCAAATCCTCCCTCTACCAGCCAGGGGGTAAGAACCCTGCAGGCACTTTGGTAGGGAGAGCAGTCAGTCCCCTGGCAGCTGTGCCATGGCCAGAGGGAAGGATTTGCACCTGCAGCAGACCCTGATAGTGTTCATCTGAGAGAGAAAGGAAACCCACCTGCTCCCCACTCATCCAAATCCTTATCAAGGCAAAAAGGAGGGTAGTAACAGAGCTTCTGTTTAGACTCTTTATTGCTGCCAGGCAGGAAAATGTGTGTTGATGGCCCAATCAAAGCAATAAACCAAGAGCTCACCATGAGAGACTTACAGATAGGATGTGGAGAAAGAGAGATAAGAAGCTGTTTTGATAGGAAGCTGCTCCTTCACTGGATCCTTTTTCCTTTACAGTTTCTAATGTGTGTGTTCACCTCACTTTTCATTTCTTCTAACATGTGAGTATTGCTGCAAGAAACCCAGCTGGCTAACGTGGTGCTTAATGCAGAGGGTGACAAAATGCTTTATGTTGTTTTACCAGCAAAGGAGATTTGCTTTTTTCCATAATTGCTAGAAATCTGGTTTCTGGGGCAAAAAACCCTAAATGGTCCTGAAGTTGTGGCTTGTACCAAGCAGATTAATATTAGTTACAAATACTGAAAGCCTTTGCTTTAAATATGGTCACACTAGGCAGAATTTTGCATTTGATGTTAAGTTTATGTCTCTGCGTGAAGGGAGTTTGCAGTCCTGGGGAGAATATCTAAAATAAACAGCTTAAAATACCCATTGTTACACTTTAGCACCACTGGCATCTATATTGAGAACTGTTGGAGGTTTGAAAAATAGCTGTAGAAGTGTTGTGTGCATGTGAGCTAAGATGTTGGGTTTATGGTATTAATAGGATTGATTCTGGCTCAAGAGTAACTTTTGTGATTTCTGAAATCATGTTCACTTAGGCTTTGGACCTTTAGTTCTCAGCTGTGTCTAAGTAAAACCACACTTTCTTCTCCCTTTTTTTAGGTAACTTAGGTCTGCAGTTTTCCTTGCTGATTCTTTCTGTGATTAACCCAGCAGATCTGTCTTTTCTAATTATAGCTGCTCTTCCCAAAGATGAGGAGCAGAACGCACCAAGGATCCCCACCTTCCCTAGAGCACAATGCTATCTATTTGGAACAAAATGTTACTGAAAAAAACACTTAACAAGCCAAGAAATTACTCGCACACCTGCTGAGCATTGCCTGTTTTCCTTGTGGTGCCCTGGCAAGTATGACAAGCAAGTTCTGCCAGCTCTTTAATTCAGAGAGAGCATCTGTGTCAGATCAGGCTGTCTCTCTGCCCCAGAAGACAAAGCTGAGTGCCAGCATAAAAGGCATGTAGGACTTGTGTGAATATGCACAGGTTCCACAGAACCACTCTTGTTCAGGATAAATTAACATGTTCTGTCCTGCATTCTTCCTAGAACATCCTTTCCATGCTGCAGGCCAGTGGTCAGTTCTTCATAATTTCTCTGAAGCTGGATGTGCTGCTGCTTCTTACCTGGGTGCCAGCCATGCTGCTCTATGAAGGCAAGTGCCACCTCCTTGCATGTGGGGACAGCTGAGAGTACTCAAATGTTGATTAAGAGCCCTTGGACTTTCTGGGTGGCCAGTAACAGGCATTGTCCTTCTCAGCTCAACCACACACAAGGTCAAAACAGAAAAAAAGCATCTGCTTGGACAGAGTCGTTGTGCACATTGGCTGTGACCTGTTCTGGGTAGTCCTGGTGCATTCCACACTTCATAACCTAGCAGCATTTGAAAGCTTGGTGTTGTCACTTCCATCATGGGGATATAATGTCTCTCAAATACTTAAAAAGCTATTAAAGATGATGAAGATAAAATTATTTCAACATTCAGCCTTGCTCAGTTCAGAAGATATGCTTCCAAGCCATCTCAAATGAGTGGTCAGAAGCTGTAGCTGTCACACATGTGGGAACAGACTTTTTCCAGTAAAATGAAAAGGATCCTCTGTTTAAGGTGGTTTTTTTTTTTGTGGCCTTTTATCAGACTGGCAATGACTCTGGTTGCAGCTTCTTTGAAGTCTGGGTTTGGCTTTAAAAAGAAAACCAGCCATACGTGGGTCTTACTGTGTTCTTTTTGGGGAGTGGAAGTTTCCTTTCTGCCTTAGATGAAAAATCTGGACCGTGGGGCAGAATAATTGTGCTGTCCTGCACTAAGATGGAAACAGGAGGCTTATGAAGTTCATGGTGCACGGAACACCAGTGGCCAGGCTTTAGGCACTTGGATGCCTGGCCAAGGTTGTAATAGATGCAAAGAAAAGGCTGATCAACAGGGTGAGTCAGATCATTAGCATAAATTGGGGTGAATTCCCCGTGCCAGCACTGTGCAAGGGGGTGTGTTTTAGGGAAGCTGACTCCAGGCACGTAGGAAGGATTGGGAGCCACTGGGTTGCTCCACATCTGCCACCCCTGACTCATCTCACTGGAGGCACAGAAAGCCTTGGACTGGGTGGCTGTACCAGCTGGGCTTGCTGTGGTGGCTGGTGATGTCCCAGCTTTGTGTCAGCTAGACATGCCTGTACTTGGAGGCACTGACTTCACCTCCCTTCCCCAGGAAGAAACAAGAAGTCACTACCCAGAGGCAGTGTCCTCAGCTTCTGTCCCCTGGGCATAAGGAGGCAGGGATGTGTTTTGCATGAAATGGCAGCTGTGCTGCCAGGCTGTGTCCAATTGCCTAAGCAAGCAGGGCTCCTGTAGCCCTGAACAGCCAGTCCATTGCCCAGTTACATCTTCCCTGCTCCCAGTGCAATGTCAGAAGGCCACCCACAGCCTTTTGGTTGAATGCAGAATAAGGAAGGATAACTCAGCAGGTTTTCTAGGTGCAGGGAGGATGGTCCTGCTGCACTTCCTTGCCTTGGAAGCTGCGTGTAGGAAGTGTTAACAGTGCAGTTCTGTGGTCTGTGCTCCTAATTGGGAGGCAGCAGGAAAATGGCTCATGTGACACTGCATCCCCTTCTGTCCAGGTGTCTTGGTTTGGGCCAGGATAAAGGGCCCAAATTTTGCTTTCAGCTCAGTCTCTTGTAAGTAGCTGCACTTGCTGAAATTAACAGCAAGTTTCTCAGGCAGTGTCTGCTCCTAGGACTGATCCCACTCCATGTTTATAGTTACTGCTAGAGACTGGTGTGCAGAGCCAAGGGCACTGCTCAGCTCTGAGGAACATTTTGCCCTCCAGAAGGAGAAAAGGAGTAAAGAGGTCACGCCTGCAACCCCTCTTTTAGGGAGGAGCAGACAAGAGAAATGACCAAAATTGACCAAATAGAGTGTTCCATCCCATTCATGTCATACTCAGTATAAATTTGAGGGATCATGAGAGTCAAACCTCTTCCTTCTTCCCTTTCTCCTTCTCCACCTGTCCCTGTTTCCTTCGGCATCCTGGGAGGATTCCATCCATTCCTCTGCCTGTGCTCCTGATCCATCCCAGCCCATATCTGTGTGTTCCTGCCTCCAGCTCCCAACTGCTGCTGACTCCAGGATTCCAGCCTGGACTTTCCCAGGGCTGCCCTGCAGCCTCAGTGGTGATGTGAGAGTTACTGGGGGAAAAGAGGGGAAGGAATGTGGTATCCCTTTTTCTGAATATTTGTATATATTTAGTAATTTTTCCTATTTATCATTACTGTTTCATTAAAGCTGTGTAGTTTAGTTTCCAACCCATAAGTCTCTCTCCCTTATTCTCTCTCCTTTCTTTATCAGGGAGGGGGATTAAAAGGGAGCATCTGTCATTTGGTTTCATTTCTGGGCCAGTGTTAAACTGTGACACCAGGGAACAGGGTGACTTGAGGGACAGGCTCTGGGCCACGCAGTAGCAGTGAGATTGACAGCAAAATTACATAGGCTGGCAGTGCCCAAGCTCTTGGCTGCTTGGTAAGATCACAGTGCATTTGAGCTCTGCGTAGGAGTTCCTCACCTATCAGTGGCATTAGCAAATGGGGTTCTACTCCATCAAGAGCTGTCATACTCTGCCAGTGTTTTGGTTCCTATGGCCCAGAACAGCATCCTGGGTTGGCAGAACAAGGTATTTACTGTGAGTCTGTTCTCATGTCTGCTTGGGTAACTCCTCTGCGTGTGTAGCTGCAGTGGCATGGTCTGAACTTTTTCCTGCAATCACTGACCCTGTTGCTGATGTTGCTCTTCACTTGGCTGACTTTGACCTCTCTGTATTTCCATGATATTTTTTTTTTCTCCATTTGCTCTGATTCTGCTATTGATCTTGACCCAGCACTACACTTTTCCAGCTCTGCCATGGCACTTCTTCATTGCAGGTTTTAATTCTTCTCATGCTCCTCTTGTCTCAGACTGCTGCATGCTGAGATTTTTGGAACTGAACCAAAATCAAAAGATAAACTTAACCATGCTCAACTCATTAGCTTCATCTGTTTATACCAAGGCCAGAGATTTCCTTGTCGCTCTTCCCCATCTATTGTCAGCTCTCAGTAGCTCTTTGGTAGTCTGAGGTGCTGTGGTATCTTCCCAGTGTCAAATACCCTGCTTAGATATTTGTCCATGCATGGTGACAGCAACAATGTCACCGTATCAGAAAGTAAGTGCATTTTATCTGCTTTGGCTGGAGTAAAGGGTAGTGTGAGTGCAGGGATGCAGCCTGTTGAGATTTTGAAAAACAATGGGAATTTCTTGAGGAGAGGTGGAAAAGAGGGAGAAGTGAGGTTAATGTGGCTTACGTGCTTTTTTACAAGTAATCTTCATAGAATCATAGAATGGACTGGGTTGGAAGGGACCTCAGAGATCATCAAGTCCAACCCTTGATCCACTCCCACTGCAGTTCCCAGCCCATGGCACTGAGTGCCACATCCAGGCTCTTTTGAAATATCTCCAGGGATGGAGAATCCACCACTTCCCTGGGCAGCCCATTCCAATGTCTGATCACCCTCTCCATAAAGAAATTCTTTCTAATGTCCAACCTAAACCTCCCCTGGCACAACTTGAGACCTCTTGTGCCCTCTTGTCTTGCTGAGAGTTGCCTGGGAAAAGAGCCCAACCCCCCCCTGGCTCCAACCTCCTTTCAGGGAGTTGGAGAGAGTGATGAGGTCTCCCCTGAGCCTCTTCTCCAGGCTGAACACCCCCAGCTCCCTCAGCCCCTCCTCACAGGACTTGTGCTTGAGTCCCTTCACCAGCCCAGTTGCCTCCTTTGGACCTGCTCCAGGACCTCAATATCCTTCCTAAACTGAGGATTCTTCTTAAATTACTCCAACCTGAATCCCACCTTCTGAATTCCCTGTACATCATTTGCAGCACTCTTTCCCCAGAGCCACTCAGCCAACCATAGCAATACAGAATGAAGTGTGATGTAATTTGGATGAATCTGGGTCCTCATTTTATTTACCAGGCCACCCTTCCTGTTTCATGGCCAGGGTGAGATCTGGCAGTGAGCTGTACAGTGCTGACTACAGGGAATCTTCTCTTGAGACAAGGTAAAGCTGCAGGCAGTGGTATGGCCACTGGAAACTGATGACTGGTGTGTCAGTGGAATATCCAAGTCATAACCTGAGTGGCTGCTGTGTGATGTAATGATTGGGCTGGAATGCTGTACACAAGCAGAGGCATCATCACCACCTGTTTACTTAACTCTGGTGTTACACATAGCCCGAGGTTACAGCAGGCTAAGGGGAGCACAGACAGATTTTTGTGAGGTGGGAACACTGGACTGGTGCCAGGACAACAGCTGACAATGTCAACTTTTTTTCATAGGTATTTTCCTCCTCCCATTTCAAGGAAAAGCCTTTAAATGTTCCCTTGATAGAATATTTGGGGTAAGATTTCACGACACTCAGCTAACACTTGTATTTCAAACCCTCAAAGATGTTTGAACCCCACCTTGGTACAGATTGAACTGTTGAGGAAAGGTGCTATTTTCTGTTACCTGTGTGTGTTGGATAGAAGCCAGTTCCTTGAATCCATCTTTCCTGTAAGAAAATAAATAAACTCTCACCCCAGAGCCCCCAGATAACTATAACAAAGTGGTTGTACAGCTGCTTGCATTCCAGCTTCCAGGGAATATGAAATTTCTTTAAGTAGTGCTGGGACATGCACAGCCCATCCTTGATTTTGTGGGGCACACATACAGGTCATGTCACAGTACAGTGAGTGCTTTCCAAAATAGTTCACTCTTTCCTGGTACAAGTCCCATTTTAGGAAATCTGAGCCCAGATAGGAAGTCTGTAGACTTACAGCTCTTTAAGAGGCCAGTGATCCTTTAGGGTAATAATTTTTTTTTTTTCGGTTGCCTCCTAATCTCACAACCTCCAGTCCCATAGTGTTTGGCTACAACTTGCCAACACCTCTAGTAGCCTGTAGCTCACAATGTCAGCTGGAGTGCCAGGGCACTGTCTAGGGAGAGAGGCTTAGTGTGGTGGGAGATGCAGGGTGAGAGGGCACTCATGTTCTTCTCTCTAGGATCTTAGTTGGCAGAGGCTTATTCCTCAAGTCCATCACTGCAGGCTGATGCCAACATTTTTAGCTTCATTCCATATTCTATGGAATAGTCACAGTGTTACCTGCTCATGGGCTGACCCTCTGCATGCATAATGTTATGATCAGAAGCTGTTATGTTTTAAAGCTTACACTAGAAAAAAAAAAAAGGATCTTATTGAGGCAAGATTCAATCAAAATTATCAGAGGTTCCTGGGTGAAGACTCAAGAATGTGTTTAAATCACTTGATGCTGAATTTAATCACATGATTAACAGATGCCTTCAGAGTCAGAAGTCTGAAGAATCCCTTCAGATCTGTCAGTGCCTTTTGTCTCCAATTCTGGAGATGGCTGAGGTGATCAAACTCTTGTCCAGGGAATGTTTAATGCTACATCTCCAGTTGGATTATTGGCCACCTATTCCTCTCCTCTCCTGCACTTCATTACCATCTGTGCTGAAATGGGAGGCTATAATATGAAATTTCCTTGAACAAAGGCTGTGGATGGCTCTTTTCTAGAGGCAGCTGGTGGGAAAGGTCACTGCACTTGGTCTGTCCCAGCTTTATCTCAATGCCTTTCCATACCTGCTTGCAGGGTTGTGTGTTTATATTTTAGCTTAGATGAGTTATTCAACAGGTTAAACTCGCATCTAATGGCACCTCCAAGCATTCCTCTTTCCCCTTAGCTGCCTTATAAACTGGCTTTCCAAGTTTGCACCCCCATGTAGTGCAAAGCAGCAGAGCAGAGCCCTGTGATTTCTTTGCCCTTGGATTTCCATGTGGGAGCAGACAGAGGGGAGGAATCAGCTGTTGCATGACTGTGTCCAGTTCTGGGCCCCTCAGCTCAGGAAGGAGATTGAGGTGCTGGAGCAGGTCCAGAGAAGAGCAAGGAGGCTGTGAAGGGATCCAGCACAAGTCCTGTGAGGAAGGGCTGAGGGAGCTGGGGGTGTTGAGGCTGGAGAAGAGGAGGCTCAGGGGAGACCTCATCACTCTCTCCAACTCCCTGAAAGGAGGTTGGAGCCAGGGGGGGGTTGGGCTCTTTTCCCAGGCAACTCTCAGCAAGACAAGAGGGCACAAGAGGTCTCAAGTTGTGCCAGGGGAGGTTTAGGTTGGACATTAGAAAGAATTTCTTTAGGGAGAGGGTGATCAGACATTGGAATGGGCTGCCCAGGGAAGGGGTGGATTCTCCATCCCTGGAGATATTTCAAAAGAGCCTGGATGTGGCACTCAGTGCCATGGGCTGGGAACTGCAGCGGGAGTGGATCAAGGGTTGGACTTGATGAGCTCTGAGGTCCCTTCCAACCCAGCCAATTCTATGATTGTATGATTCTATGATTCTATGATCCTGGCTCTGAATGAGTAATTTTGGGTGGATGTATGGGTAGGCAGGTTGAGTCCAACAGGAGCAAGAATTTAGATTTTTCTGCAAGGTGATGGGCGTGGTGGAATGTGATGGTGGATGTAGCTGAAGAGGGCTCCGTTTGTCTAATGCAAAGGCTGTGTGCTGAACTTCTTGCAGTCAAGCAGTACAAATATGAGAGAGCAAGTTGAAGTCATGAATTGAGTCTCTTCCTCCCTTCAAGCCAAGATTTGGTATCTGTGGAACACAAATAGAGTTCTGCCACGTGTCTTCTTCCAAACATCATCAGGTGTGTGGTTTTCTTGTTCTGTCACAATAATGAGCTCTGCACCAAAGAATAGTCAGAACTAGACCCCACGACATCCTTTGTGATACCTTCAGCCTAAGCAGTTACCCCTCTGTCCACCTTTAGCCACTTTCCTTCAACAGAATTTGCCTATTTTCTTTGAGCTATTTTTGGCTGTTCTTTAGATATATGTATGATAGAGGAAGATTATGAGAGCTATTAAAAGGGAATTATGAGGTGCTGTGCTGCAGGTAATGGAAAAAAGGTGTCATGGTATTGTGAAATAGCTTCATGTTTTTAATATTGCTCATGCTGGAATGCATCCTGAGATGAGAGGGCTCAGTATCTAAGTGGAAGGCTCATTTTGGCACGTCACAGTAGTGGTGATACGTGTAACAAAGGCTGCACTGAGATGGCTGATCACCTAAAGAGCCCTAAAGTGGGAGAAATCCATGTGGGAAGGTTAGCTGGTGCCTATGGGTGCCTTTGCCCAGAAGACAACACATCAAAATATGGTGATTGTCCCACTTTACTCTGCACTGATGGGGCCCCATCTTGAGTCCTGTGTGCAGTTCTGGGTGCCACAGTCCAAAAAGGACATGGAGCTACTGGAGAGTGTCCACAGGAGGGCTTTGAGGTTTGTGAAGGGTTTGGGGGAAAGCTGTATGAGGAGCAGCTAAAGGCACTTGGTCTGTTCAGCCTGGAGAAGAGGAGACTGAGGGGAGACCTCATCACAGATCACTGCTTTCTCACTAGGGAAGGAGGAGGAGCAGGCACCAACCTCTTCTCTCTGGTGACTGGTGAAAGGACCTGAGGGAATGGTAGGAAGATGTGCTGGGAGAAGCTAAGGTTAGGTGTAAGGAAAATGTTTTTCACCCAGAGGGTGGCTGTGCAGTGGAAAAGGCTCCCCAGGGAGCAGTTATGGCACCAAGCCTGCCTGAGGTCAAGAAGCATTTGGATAACACTCTCAGGTACATGGTGTGATGCTTGGGGTGCCCTACACAGGGACAGGAGTTGGGCTTGGTGATCCTGATGGGTCCCTTCCAACTCAGCAGACTCTATGGTTCCATGAAAATATTTACAGGCTGAATCCCCTGGGTTTTTGTCCTATTTGCTGAGAATCTAATGCACAAATAATTTCACACTGTGAAGAGGCTAATCAAAAAGCAGGTATAGATGGAGAACTGAGAAACAATGGCAGGACAGAAAAAAGCACTGAGCTCTCAATATGACCCTTTGCATTGAAAGAGCTAAAAAACACAAGCATAGATTTTGTAAACATGGGAGCTGGAGAACAACACAGTTTGAAAACAATTTTTTTTGTCAGTTTTTTATTGACAAAGCTTTTTCCTGGTGTGTACCCTCTGTATGAGAGAAATTGAAGCAACTACTTAGATACTGTTATTTTAAAAAATGTTGTACTTAGGGATACTCTAAGAAAACCAAGCAAGCAAATTGCTCTTCTTCCCATACAGGGTTGACCCCCATACAGGGTCAACTTTACCATTTGACCATCTGCTGATCTCTTATTCTCCTCATTCATTTCTGAGGCTTCTAAGCAGAACCATTTGCCTCTCTAGTAAGCTCTAATCTGTGTGGGGAAAGATGACGTTGGAAGCAGATGCTGATAACCATGACACCTGAAATGAGTTTGTGCCTCCAGTACACCACAAGTGCCACGGAACCATAGCACTGACCTTGGTGTATCAATTGCCTCTCACCTCTGCATGCTTCTTGCCTGAGCAGGCTGAGATATTGCATCAGGGTTCTCTAGTAACGTGCAGAACTCCTCTTACACTGGCTAATTGGGTGTAACTATCCCTCTCAGAGGCAGATGAGTAAGTATTAGGCCCACTTTACACCTAGGATGAGTGGGAGGGGAAAGTGGCTTGCCACAAAGGTTAAGTGGCAACCAGGATTAGCAGTACTGGAGTACTTTGTTTGCCCAAGCCCTGTGCATGCAGAAATTGTAAAGTTCCTTCTGGAACATGGGAGATAAGTGTTGGGCTACTCTCTTAGGTATCATGGTGCTTGCTGGGTGCTAGGTAATGTGTTGAGAAAGGCAGGAGGAGAGCAGGCCCAGAGGCAGAATAACAGCACTGGTGACATGGCGGTTGCCACAGGTTAAGTGGCAACCAGGATTAGCAGTACTGGAGTACTTTGTTTGCCCAAGCCCTGCACATACAGAAATTGTAAAGTTCCTTCTGGAACATGGGAGATAAGTGTTGGACTATTCTCTTAGTGCTTGCTGGGTGCTAGGTAATGTGCTGAGAAAGGCAGGAGGAGAGCAGGCCCAGAGGCAGAATAACAGCACTGGTGACATGGCGGTTGCCACAGGTTAAGTGGCAACCAGGATTAGCAGTACTGGAGTACTTTGTTTGCCCAAGCCCTGCACATACAGAAATTGTAAAGTTCCTTCTGGAACATGGGAGATAAGTGTTGGACTATTCTCTTAGTGCTTGCTGGGTGCTAGGTAATGTGCTGAGAAAGGCAGGAGAAGAGCAGGCCCAGAGGCAGAATAACAGCACTGGTGACATGGCGGTTGCCACAGGTTAAGTGGCAACCAGGATCAGAAGTACTGGAGTACCTTGTTTGCCCAAGCCCTGTGCATGCAGAAATAGTAAAGTTCCTCATGGAACATGGGAGATAAGTGTTGGGCTACTCTCTTAGGTATCATAGTGCTTGATGGGTGCTAGGTAATGTGCTGAGAAAGGCAGGAAGAGAGCAGGCCCAGAGGCAGAATAACAGCACTGGTGACATGGTGGCTACAGGTCTGTACTGGCCTGCTGAGTGCTGGCAGGAGCCTGGGTAGTCCAGTGGCAAAAGGGATGCAGTCTGGCTGCATCAGTGTCCTGGTTGGTATTTCCTTCCCTCTTCTCTAGAGAAAAGACAAGATAATTTGAAGCACAAAGCCAAGGCTCTGCCCTCTGGAGGGATTCCAGGGTTGCAGATGGACCGGGCTCTTTGCAGTGCTGCTGGAAAGCAATTACATTTGCAGTTCAGGGGAAGAGAAGAGGAGGAGGGAAAGTCACTAAACTGACAGCAGGGATAAGAAGGTAGCTCATTAGCACATCATCTTTTCTTCACCCTTCTGTGTGGGAGCAGATCTCCATATGATGACATTCAGAGTCTGGCAGGAATGTCATCCTGAGCTAGCAGGAATTTCTCTGCAAGGAAGTGTGAGTGGGTGGGTTTAAAGAGATCAATAGTGAGCTCCTCTGTGGTCCAAAGAGCATAAAGATTCATCTTTCATGGTCATTCTTAAACTTCAGTACCAACCACTAACCTCAAATGTGACAAGGACGCATAGAAGTAATGAGGTATTCATTAAAATGAAAAAAACCCAATCCAAAAAAACCTAACCAACCAAACAAAAGCACCCTCTCTGATGCACATCTTTTCTTGCTCTGGTCTTGGAGTGCAGTCCAAGAATTATCTATTTATTACACTGCATCTCTAGTAAATCACAGCTGGGAAAGATGGTGTCTCCCTTTACTTTGAGAGCATCATCTATGGCAGATGATTTTTTTTAAGTGAACCTTAGAAATATTCTGAGAGCTGATAATGTGCCAAGCAGAGACCTGTGCTTGGAGAATTCCAGTAGGAGCTGTGCAGGAAGACCCTGGTGTCTCTGCATGGCATTCATAATGATTTGGAGAGTGTGAGTCCTGTGGCAGTGACATTGGCTTGTTGAAAACCCCATGGTACACTGGTAATAAAGATATAATAAACTTAATTATGAGTGAACAGTGAATTCCTTACAGGCTTCTTCAAAAGACTCATGTAATTGTTTAACAGCACTAAGGTGTACATTCTCTCATCCCCTGAGAAGTCCTCAGTGCCCCAAAGGAAAATGTCAGTGAAAGCACAGCTTAACTGCTCTCCAAAGGCAGCAGTTTGTGCATGGGAAATGTCTGTGTCTCACCTGCCAGGCAAGCACATAGAGTTATGCACTGAAACTGTTGTCTGTGGCAGAACTCGTGTCTCTCCTTTGTGAAGATGTCTGTGTTACATGTGGAATTCTCTATGTGAGGATTTTGAGCTCTTTTCTTGAGGGGGAGGAGGAGGCAAAAAAAGAAAACTTCTGAACCCAGTGGAGCACCAGGTGAAAACTTTAATTATTCTCTCTCCTCAGTATAAATGTTTTTTAGCTCAGGGTGAGGGAGGTGGAGTGTCCACAGTACCTACCCACAGGATCTACCATGACATGGTGTGGGAGTGCCTCTTTTTGGACAAGTAATCAGCTCTGGCAGTCTGGTTTTGCAGCTAAAAGGAGGCTCTTCAGTGTTGCCTGCAGCTTGTGTCAGGGTAGGAAATGGTGGAATTCACTTGGGCACAGCCTGCAAGGTGACAGTGACAGCGAGGGGGGCAGTGAAACTAAGAGACAAGTTTGTCTTTAATGGTAATGAAACCTCCACTGACAGGATCTCAAAGCACTGTACAAACACCTGCTGTAGCCTGCAGTGGATAACAACACCTGATGGAGAACCCATGTAAGTTGGAGTCACTGCAATTACACTTATAGGAAAGCTGGCTGAGAAAAAATGAGCTCTATGTCTCTTCCCCAGTTGTTCTTTGTACTATTAGCACAAGTTTTCTTCACTCTCAAGAACGTGCTCCCATCCAGGTTATAAGAAACTGCATGCTGCAACTCCTCTAAAATGCTTTTTATATATATGAAAAGCAAAGAACAAGAGGGGAGCACAAGATGTGTGCATCAAATACTGCAGAGGTGAGTGCAAAGGCATTTTGGACCTAATAATCCAGCCCTAGAAAATTGCAGGGCTATTCACCACCCTCAAGGCAGTTGTGGCCTGCATGAAGAGGTGTTCCCTTTTATTTAGCAGCTGCACAGTGGGGTGGCTGGACTAACAGCATTAAAATGAAGGTGTTGTTTATGGGCATGAACAATTAGGTCAGAAAGATATAAAGGATGGCATCCACTCTTCTGGGAAATGACCAATGTCTGCAGATCTGGGGTGGGGTCTTCTGTTGTGGTATCCTGTGTGGGTTGCACAGCAGTGCCTTGAATGCCACTGGCTTTCTGGAAAATTACTCAGGAAGGCTGGAGAGCTGCAATCAGTTATTCTCAGGAAGGAGGTGGCAGAGCCCAGAGAAATGGAATAGTAACTAGAGTGAAGGAAAAGCAGTGATGGAAGTGAGGAATCCTTGTATGAGTTAAGTGTGCAGAGTGCAGCTGCTTGCCATGATGCCCTTAGCTGCAGGCTTGCAAATAGCCCTTAAACTCCTCTAACTGCTCCTTTGCTAGTACAATTTTCAGAATGTGTATAAGTTTTAGAAAGGAAATCAAAAGCCAGCCAGCCATACACCAGGACATCAGTGCTGCAGAAGTGACTAAGTGTGCTGGTCCTTGGGTGACATCTTTAGTCAAACCTAGAGAAGCACACAGCCTGCTCTCCCCACCTGGATCTGGGCTGCCTTGGGAGCTGAGCCTGTAGTTCCACCTACATGTGTGCTGCCTTTCCTGCAACCCTTCAGAAGCCCCTGTGCTCCTTGGCCCCTCTTCCTTTGTGCCATAGTGGCAGTGAATAAATGTTGGTTCTGGTGACCAGAAGCCAAGTACTGTGTGCAGCAGGGGCTGGAGCTGGTCCCTGGCTCCCTGAGGGCTCCCAGCAGTACCATGGACCCACTGCTGCTTCAGGTGTAGAGGTATCCCCTAAAGCAAAGGGACAATTGAGAAAAACAAAGCTTTCTGTCTTCTCAGGAAGCAGACTGGAAGTGTGGCTGGAAGTGTGGAACTGGGCCCCTCAGTTTAGGAAGGATATCGAGGTCCTGGAGCAGGTCCAAAGGAGGCAACTGGGCTGGTGAAGGGACTCGAGCACAGATCCTATGAGGAGAGGCTGAGGGAGCTGGGGGTGTTGAGGCTGGAGAAGAGGAGGCTCAGGGGAGACCTCATCACTCTCTACAACTCCCTGAAAGGAGGTTGGAGCCAGGGGGGGGTTGGGCTCTTTTCTCAGGCAACTCTCAGCAAGACAAGAGGGCACAAGAGGTCTCAAGTTGTGCCAGGGGAGGTTTAGGTTGGACATGAGAAAGAATTTCTTTCTGGAGAGGGTGATCAGCCATTGGAATGGGCTGCCCAGGGAAGGGGTGGATTCTCCATCCCTGGAGATATTTCAAAAGAGCCTGGATGTGGCACTCAGTGCCATGGGCTGGGAACTGCAGCGGGAGGGGATCAAGGGTTGGACTTGATGATCTCTGAGGTCCCTTCCAACCCAGCCAATTCTATGATTCTATGATTCTAAGTGGGTGGCTGCTCTGCAACTGTTTTCTAGTTCAGCTTTTCCAGACAGTTTTGTGTTAGCTGGCTGGGGAGAGATGCAACTTGCCATCTCCCACACAAACATCTTTTTCTCTTGGCTTCTTTGTTGTCACTGCTGAATTCCTCCTGGTGCTACATCTGCAGCCCAGGGATCCAGCTCATGGTTGGGTGAGCACACTGGAGGAGGGTCCTGGGCTGGCAATCTGATACTGAGGGGAGAGGATGCTGTTTGCTTGCCTGCTGCTCTGCTGTAATGCACCTTGTGTGGGGCCACAGTCTGAAGCTGAAACATGAGCAGTGACTGTCAGGGTGATGCCCTTCCCAGCACCAAATGAATGTGCAGTACCTGGAGTGCTGCCTCATGTGCCAAGCAGCACTAAATTGCTGAAGGCCTGAGCGTAAATTCCCCAGTCCCTGGATATTTCTCAAAGGGCAGGATTTGTTCCATCTCTCACCACTGTGGGAGAGGGCATGAGCTTTTAATCTCATTGAAAATGCCCGTGTTGCCTCCTGTTGGCTGCAGGGGACTATTCTGATCCCTTGTCTGTACTGTGGTGGGGAAATTCAGTGCTGCACACACTCTTCCTATAACTCCAGCCTGGGAATTGTCCTTGCAGACAGCTTATTACACTGCTTTGGTGTGCTTCCCGTGGCAATAGAGAGTTATTTAACAGGTTTGCTTGTTCCCTGTGTAAAACCTTCTAAGTACCTTTAAAAAAAGCAATTTGGCTGGGCAATTCATTCTGTGACCATGCAATGGTTTACCTGCAGCCCTGATGTTAGAGAGCCATCCCTGCAGCCCCAGACCTTGCTGACAGTACCAGTGGGTGGAGCACAGGAGCTGTTGCTCTGTGTTGGCCCCACTGCCCTATTTCCCATTCACCAGAGGGCACAGAAACAGAGCACTGCTATGTTTTCAGCTATAGGAGACCCTACAGCTCCACTCAGTTAAGGTGACTCTTGTGACAGGCAGACACATTCTGCCATCTACCTGAGCTCTCACAGCCCAAGAGGTGCAATCTCAGGCTGTGACTACTCCACAGACCTTTACTGCCTGAGCAGTGTTGGTCAGGGATTCTAAGCTCTGGCTCCTGAGGGACTCTGGGATGAGAGGATCAGTGCACATGCACGTGTGAGGCTTATGGAACTGGTACATATTCCCCTTTCTTGCTGCTCTTCCTGCTCTGGCACAGGTGAAAGGACTTTCTAAAGGTGAAATGTGAGTTCAGTAGCTGGTGCACAGTGAAGAGCTTCTTCAACACCAGAGCTCTCCCTCTCTCCCACATGTTGCCAGTTTGGATTTGAGCTTTTCCTCCTCAGTCTCTTCCCGGTGACCTGACCCCCAAGTTGGTGGGATAGTCTGTAATGAAATTCATGCACTGAAAATGTCTCCTACCATTGCCTGCTCAGATTTCTGACAGCAGTGTTCAAATAGAATATTGTACTGCAAATGGACCATTCATAGTGGTACAGTCTTCCATTGATGTGTTTTACTAAGAAAACAGCTTGTCAAAAGCACGAATATAACAGGTTCTTTTAGGATCAACTGGGGGAATCAGCTTGCTTTTGCTTTTTTTTTTTTTTTTCTTTTCTAGATCAGTTGTTGCCCTTTTGATGTCTTCAGGATATCCAGGGTATTTCCTGTGCTGCATCTCAGAAACACCTGAATGTTAGGAAAGCTGGGGTGCATTTTTTTATTGCCTCCTGTTTGTAAGATGTGAGGAAATAAAGTGCCAGCTCACAGTTTTATTGGCATTTTGCTAAGCCTAAATGGGCACACGCCTCTGGTGCATGTCTGCAAAGGTTATTTTTCTTCATATTTGAAAGGTGGTGGTTATAGTAACTATTATTAGCTGGGTTGGGCCCTGAACTGGGTACTGGACATTAAAGAGGATTCTCTTAATCTGGCTGTGAGTGCAGGAGAGCAGGTAAAGGCAGAGACCAGAGCTATGTGACAGATTCAAAGAGGCTCCTCTGTGCTTCAGTGAGAACTGGTGCTAAACACAGGTTGTTCTCTGATTTGTCCCTGCCTTTCACCCATTAAAAATAAGACTTTCAGAGTGCTGGGTTTTGCCAGCCTTTTGTAGGCTGCTTCCTGTCTCAGAGAGATCTCCAGAATCCTGTTAGAACTTAGAATACACCATCAGGCAATTGGCAAGAAGACAGCAGTCCTCCAGGGAAAGGGACCCTTTCCAGGGTCTGTGTGGACCTTGGGTACTTAAACAAGGGTATAGAGAATAGTAGGAGAAAGATGTTTTTCCCAATTGAGTCAGGGAGCTCATCTCAGCATTAGAGGTGTTCAGGGAAAGACTGAAAGGGCTCAGCTGCCTCAGGTACCGAAACAGGATTGGGGACATCAGTTGATTACAGGGACATGGAGTAAATACCATGTATTTACTAAAAGGCCCTAAATAGAGTGGAGAAAGACGAAATCAGAGGTGGCTGGATGCTGAAAGTAAATCCAGCTATGTAAGTGGGAGTGATTCTACAATGGGGATGATGAGCCACTGAGACTACTTACTGGGGACCACATTAATCCCCTGTACTTTGATGCCTTAACATCCTTTCCCTCAGCATTTGCTTGTCCATCTCAGTGCCATGTTGCTTATTAAATAAGAAGCCCTGTGACATCCAGGTTGCTCAAAGGGATGAGCCCCACTTGTCCCTCAGGTCACCACTTTCTATGTCCAGCTCACCCAGATGCCCTGGGGTGAGCCTTGCACATGCTTGCAGTTCAACCCAGGGAGTTACCAGCACCTCATTTCTTCCTCTCCCATTTTGTGGGATGTGTAAGACACTTCTTTAGCCTGGGGTTGGGCAACCAAGCAGGCAGGCAGAGGGAAAAGGGTTGGAAGGAAAGGGAGCCAGCAGCACCCCTGCCTCCAAGCTGGTGTCTGTTTGTGTCAGCTGAAAAGGAGGGTGCTGGGAAGCTGGTTGAGGCTTGGGAAAAACAGTTGGCATGGTTGTAATCAGGCAGGAAACCGGAAAAGGTGTCGTGAGGTAACAAACAGGAAGCGATGATGGCAGCACAACGCAGCTGGTTTGGGCTCAAACTCAAGGAAAGTTCCTCCACCACGAGGGGAGGCAGCGGGGGCAGCATCGGCCTCCGCGCGCCTGCGCACGGCTCCCCGGTTTGTCCAGCTGCTGTTTACACTGGGAGGCTATTTAAACAACGAGAGGGGACTGGTAAAGGCTTCTTGGCACTTCCGCAGCTGCAGGCACTCTGAAGGATATGAATGAGTCCTCACAACATCCTTCTGAGTCTCATTAGCATGAACAACTCCATCTCGTGTGTCAGGAAGAGGCAGCCATCAAAAGGGAGGCCTTCCGAGGACACAGAGGGGTTAAGCACCAGAAGGGTTGCCTGCTGCTCAAATTCATGTCTCTTCCACAGCCAACCCATCTTCAAGGTAGCTGTCAGATTTCAGCTAATGAAACTCCCAAGATTCACCCTTGGCTTGCAGTTATTTCAGGTGCCTCTCCAAAGGGGGGGTGCTGACAGGGTCAACTTTTCTCCATGAACCTGAGACAAACTGCAGGGTTGGCTTGCACAAGACGCTTCACGCCTGGGTGGCTGCGTGAGGTGAGATGAAGCTGTGCCTGAGAGGAGATTGTGGAGCCAGAAGAGTGAGGAAATTCTTCCTCCCCACCTATGAAAAATGTGTATCTGATCCATGGGCTTTGTAACCACGCTGTCTTCATGAAAAAAGGAGATTCTGTAATTATAAGCACGTGGGCATTTTTTCCTGGTCCTAGGATGTAGGTGAACTCTGTCTCCAGAAAGCTGGCTGTGCACTGTGTATTGTGCCTAGAGTTTTGGAGACCTTCAAAAACCTGCTCTTTAGCAACTTATGACAAATGCAAAAGCCATCAATAGAGTGAAAATCAGTGGAGTCTTCATGGGGGGAGGGTGTCTGGAGGAAGAAAAGAGCCTCTGTGCTATAAGGAGATGAGGAGAGAGGAGGACAAGCTATTGATGAAGAAGCTTAGTAGGGCTGAATTGAAAGAGAGGACTACAGCAGGGCCATTTCTTTTCTTATTGTTGTACTTGTATCCTGTGTGGGTTCCACCTGCCAAAATATATTTTGTTCAGGTTGTCTTGTCTTGTGTTTCTTCTCTGAAGAACTTCCAGAGAACAAATGAGTGTATGGGCAGATAAAAAAGTGCTTTGGCATTTTCTGCCAAAGCAGAAAATATAAGGCAAATATTGTCAATAGAAAAGGAATTTCAAATGCACTGTGATCCATATTTGCACAAGAAACTTTTGCCATGCTCACAAACCACTGTGGGAGCTGTGTACCCAAGCACAGGGATTGTCAGAGCTTCTGCACATTGGCAGGAATAGTTGAATCCTGTTCTGTCTGGTGATGGCCTCTCCACCCATAAACCTAACTCTCAGCAGATCTGTTTGGATGTTAAATACTGGTTGGTTTAATTTAATATATAGAAACAAACACGGTGCCTCTGTGACCTTCCAGGCAGTTAGTGAAAAATATAATCAACCAAACCACCACGAAGCCAGCAACAGCTCAAACAAATAAGTCATAAAAGCCAGATAAAAAATGTCATCAACAAACAGCCTCTCCTCAAACTGCATGTTTTCCTCATTTGCCTGTGTATTTGCAAAACATGATGGTGAACAAGGTGCTGTTTTGCAGCTGGGGATTCTTTCTGGGAATGTTCTGGTCCTCATGAAGAGCAGCCTGCAGGGCAGATTGGCTGCAGGGACAGATGGAGCCTGAACACTGTCTTCATCTTGTCTTACAGGACAAAATCATCATAGTCACAGAGGAAGAGAAGAAGAATTGGGCCCTTTTATGGTTGGTAAGTACTACACCAGTTGCTACCTCTGCAAGAGACAAGTCCATTGCTGGTTTGCAGTGTATGGAAAAGTCCTGTGTTGTGCAGGTCACATAACATCTAGGGTTCTGTTATCTCCAGGTGTGGACTGGTCTATGTGTCTTAGCTGTTGGTTCTGCCATGCCATACCAGTAAGAAGCCCTGAGTGACAGAGTCAGAGGGAATTACAATGAGGTGGAGACTTGAGGAGCAGGAATTATTTTCCAGCACACTTTATGCCCTTTTAAACTTCATCTGCTCTTCTTCCCATCCAGGTGTCTGTGTCCTCCTGCAGCAAGGAGAGCTGCACAGAGCCTGTCACCACTGAGTCCCACAGGGAGGAATATGGAGGTGAAAACCTCTGGGTGATAGAGACTGCTGGATAAACCTTATAAGCAAATCAAATCTGTGTCTCTTACCCCTTGCATCTCCCCAGGGCTGAAAAGGAGAGGATGGCTGTGGAGAAAGGAGCCCCTCTGGGGAAATGGTGGTCTGACATTAAGATTTAAAAGGGAAAGGAACAAGGTGCATGCATGCTGGCCCCCAGAATCAATGCTGTGCATGGAACAGTTGCTCTAGCATCTGAAAATAATGCTCTGTACACAATGCTTCATCTGGTGAGGCAGAGAGTCCCATCCTATCCCTGCTGCATAACAGACCACTGTGCTGCAGAAATATGCCCCAGAGTTGCATGGGGAAAAAGAAAGACCAAGGTGGTAAGATCAGCAGAGGGAGAAGAAAGAAGAAGGGTTGTTTTATAGTGCTGAGCCATGGTGTTGCCCATATGAGGTTTGAGAGCAGAGTAGGCAGCATTAGAGTAGGTACAAAGAGTGATTGAGTATAATTCTCACTGCTTTGGGTGTCTGTGGCCAGCAGGGTCACTACCTGCAAGCTCTGGGAGCTGAGCTGGCAAAACTTAGAGAGTGTGTGAAGTGGGGGGGAGGAATCTTGATGTTGACTCTCCAGACAGGCTGTAAAATTGAAGTTATGAAAACAGAGAAATATGGCACATGCCCCCTGAATTATGTCAGTTCTCCACTACTGGGCTGTGAGCAAGATGTGCTGGGAGTGTTGTATCTACTGCATAAAATCAATATGTATTTATGGATCAGGCATGTGAGATAAGGGAATGGCAGCAAACACAGCTACATAACTGTTGCTTAAACCCACAACACTATGGGCTTGTTAGTCACCCCCTGTGCCTTTCTCATTTTTGTGTGAACTAATGAAAAAAGGCTGTGGAGCACTGAAAATACTTGAAATGTGTTTTTACAGAGTTGGTTTTGTCTGCTAGATTGGATGGTTGCAATTACACAGTAACTAACTTAGGCTTCCTTAGCAGGTCTGCTGGGCAAATCTTGTGTGTAATAAAATGCTTTATGCATTTTATCCCATCTTAGGCACATCCTATATCAAGCCTAATTTCTATAAGCACCCCTCATCTGCACTATCCTGACTGAGCTCTGTGGCATCAGCACAGTCCTGCTGCATGTTCTCTCAGCACCAGTGGGTGCTATAGTTACAGCCATATCCAGGCATCTGTTTCCCCTAATTGTTGGGCTGCTTAAAGAGGTAAGTAATGAAGCACTGGAGCTGAACATGGAGGAACTCAAGTGGAGCACTGAGAGACACCCCCCTCTCACAGCTCTGAAACTGTTTAGAATAAAGGGCTTTGGGTTGGCTGGGAAATAGTTTCTATCAGGTGCTGATATAAGGAAAGACCAAAGAGTTTCTCAGTCAGGACTCCCATTCTTAACACTGTGGTTTTGTCACATGGCTTTTAAGTGAATTTGTGATGTCTTTTAAAACTGAAAGACAAGTTTACCCGTGGTCCTCAAGCCAAATCCACAATCTTGCCATAGGTGCTTCAAATTGTGTTGAGATAAGTTATTTGTACAGTTGGGTCTGAGAACTCTACAAGCTTTTTAAGAGAAAAGGCATTATTTATCAGTACATTTATGGCCCTGGCACCATCTGTGGTCCTCAAGAGGAATCTTTGAAATTCAGGTTGAGCCTTTAGAGCCCAGAAGGATCTCAGAGCTCCTCCTAGTGAGTTCATACACTGTGGCTCCCAGATGCATTTGGAGGGGGGATAGGCTACAGCAGCCTCAGTAAAGAGATATTTAGGCAAAAATATGAGTTAAATCCACCTCATATTATGTGTTCAGCTAATTGCAGTTGTTTTGGCCAAGACTTGGGGATGTGCACACGTGCACAGATTCACATATGTTTTCCATCACCTCCTGTGTGGAAGCAGGCACCACTCCTGTTTTTCCTGTGTAGGATCTGTGATCTATTCTGGTAGCTGCAGAGCGCAGTTCTGCCTCCAGCAAATCTTCACAGATTTCCTTCTAAATTGATGCTTTTTTTTCTTTCCTCTCTCCTGTGTGAATACACAAAGGCATGTGTTGTACCTGCTTTCCCCTGTGGGATCCACAGGTCTAATCAGGTTTTAATGGATTTTGACTCTTTCTGTCCACGGATGCTGTTTCCTGTCTTGTTTTGAGCAGGAAGAGCCGAGTCTTTTTTTGGTCTTAGTGTTCCCTGCTTGCCTAAGCTTTGGGAAGAGTTCTCTGGCTCTCTTCTTGCTGGATTTTTGTGTGTGTTTTGTTTTAAGCAGGACAGAGTGCATGTGTGTATGTAATCCATGTGCTCAATTAAGAGAGGCATCTGTTGGGTTTATTTCACATTGCCGAGGAAGGACTGCAAGCAGGGAGCATCTGCTCAGCTTTTTGTCAATGGCTTGTTTTTCATAATTTGCTCTTCAGGGTGAATGTTTGGGGAGGGGGAGGTGGTTTTTTTTTTTTTTATTTCTTAGTTTCATCTTAAATTAATTTTAATGATAGCCAGAGAAATTGGCCGAGATGTGAAGGTTAATTTTGCTAAGAACTGAAGAGGATGAAACAAAACCAGCCAAAGTAAATAGTATTTGTGTAACCTTAATCATCAGAGGGATACTTATAAAACACTAGAGGGGTACTTATAAAACACTATTTGCTGTATTTCAATGACAAAATAATTTTTTTTTTAACACCAGCGAGGTTTTTGTTTTGTATTTAAAATAAAACCAGCAAATTTTGATGAGGTTTTATTTTTGGAGAAAGAAAGAACCAACCCTGAGATGCTTTTTTTGGCACTTTGTCAACAATAAAAAAGTCTCATTTTAAAAGAGAGCAGCAGTGGTTTCCTGTTCTTAGTTTCTGCTTCTGTGCACTCACGTGCTGGCTGTGTTGTACCTATCTGATCCAGGGAGAGATTTCATTATAAATGTTTGTGCTACTGAACCCACTGGGAGTGTTTTATGCAAGTGTGCTTTTTACACTTTTTTTTTTTTTTTTTTTTGCAGTAAACTTCCTCCAGAAGGGCTGTGGAGGCTCCTGGCTTTGTGATGCCCTGGCAGGACACAGTGGTTGCTATAGCATAGAGAGCTCTGGAGGAGAAAGCCTGAAATGCCCCCTGATCCCAAGAGTGAAAGACAAATCTTCCAACCAAGAAACAAGGATACAATCTTACAGGTACAGGTGTAGATGCTGTGCAAGAAAAATGTGAGTAGGGAAAGATTTGGGTCTTACTGAAAGTATTTAAAGAAATGGGATTAAAAAAAAATCATATCTTGTTCCGTAGGTGAAACCCAAGCCAGTGTATTTATTAAGCCCCTTCAAAATGCTATTAAATCTGCTATTAAATGCTATTAAATCTTTGCCAAAAGTTGTCATAGAAGAGGGAGATTGAAGTGTTAATAAAAATATCTTTCCTGACAGCTCAGTCCCACTCTCTAGCTAGAATATATATATATATCACTCTATAGCTAGAATATGTCTATATAATTTAAATATTATATCATGCCACAATATAAATATGTATAAATTTGCTGTAGGATGAGTGCCACTCAGCTGAACAGCTCTGATGACATCAGTTACCCATTGTAAAATCAGTCAAATGCAGTTGAGTGCAAAATGTAAATGTAGGGTTGACTGCAGGAAGCAAGAAGACAGATTTACTTCTGAAATATTCAGGTAACTTTGCCTGTCACAGAGAAGTGTAAAAGGACAAACCACAGTAAACTTCATAGTAGCAGGAAAGTATTTTCATTGCTTGAAAAAAAAATAAAATTCAAACTTTGTCATCACATTAAAAACATTACATGAGAAGTAATAAACATATTTACACTTCTGTTTTGATTATAAATATACATTATATACAAAATAATGTTATAAAACGTAGAAAGTTCAGTGCTTCTGATTTTTTTTTTTTAAATTACTGAAATACTAGTCTTCAAAATAAACTACAAACAGACAAACTAAAACCCATATTATTGATTTCTGAAGGTCATCTTCAAAATGGTCCTATGTGGTCAGAGCAGAAGGTCAGTAGTGGACATTATAAAGGGGTCTTGTCTGCACAGTTCAAGGCAGTAGATGGGCTGGTCCAACAACAGGATTTACAAGGGCAGGAATATTGCTGTCTGACAGATAACATGGTCCAGGTTTCTTCCAAGAGATCTTGTTTCTTCCCTCCTCAGTCTGCCCCACCTCATGGTCTCATCTCCTCAGTGTCACAGCACTTCTCACTGAGGTCTCAAATATTATTGCTGTAAATACATATATAAGAAAAGAGCTCCTTCATTCCTCTGGTTTCCAGGGGTGTGCTTCCCCTTTTTTCCATGTAGCTGTGGATGGGTATGAAAGAAACAGGACAAGCCTAGAACCTTCTAACTAATCTCTACCTGTCTGGGCAGAGGGGCATCTCAGTGGGTGCTTCATTGCTGGGCATTTGGAACCGGGATGGAGGGCAGGAGCTGGAGTTTTGCAACCAGATGGAGAAGTGGGAGGGCCACACTTCTCCTTCAGAAAGTAACAGCTGCAATTTTTAGGCTATTTGCAGTAGGAGGTGGCACCTAATTCAGAAACACGACATAACCCCCCAAATTTGTGTTAAAATAAGGCCGGGGGGGGGATGGGGGAGGGAAAGTGGGGAAAGGCGGGGCAGGGGGAAGGTGAGTGGGGAGGAGAGAATGAGGAAGGAGAAGAAAAAAAGCAATGTCTATTCACAATCACTGGTAGTGCAAAGGGCATGGAAACAGCTGAGACAGCTCAGCACATAAAGGTTTTAGGAGCTGATTGATTTTAAACGCATTTGTAAGGCTTTAAATAGAGCTGGGATCATGCCTCCTCCTTGTCAGTGGGCAGGAGGCAGTGCACATTCCTTATCACAACTTTTCCTTCTTGAATGTTTAAATCCACAAAAATCCTGTCCCATATTGTGGCTTGAGTCAGTCAGATCTCATAAGCATCACCAAATGAGATTATGTGAATTCCTCCTCTCACTCCTTACACTGTCTCCAGCACATGCAGCAGGAGAGAGGAGATGCAAACAGATGAATAATGGGGAAGTATCAACTGTGCCTGCCCAATTCTGTTCAGGTAACTGCAAAAAGAGCAGTCAAGTCTCTGTTTGGGCTTGTTAGATTCACTTGACACACTTTAGGCACTTTTAAACTCAGAACAAAAAAAAAAAAAAAAAAAAAAAGAGACCTCGTTTATACTGTATCCATCATCTGCATAGCAATGTGTCTTTCTTCACACCTTCCATGGCAACATCTGTGATACTGAAGTGCCTCCTCATCTACTGGCACCTCCCATAAATAAGAGTTCTGGAAAGCCAGGGGTCTGTCCATGAGGAACTGGCCTCAGTATCTTTTAAAAACATATTAAAACAGTATTTTTAACCCCTCTCTCTTCCCTCTGCCTCCCCTCTTCTATAGCAAGTGAGATTTTCTGGTGTCAAACTTGAAATAAGGGCAATAAGAACACAAAGGTGTATTGCATCTTTCAGTAAATTCACAGTCTGTCCAGTTCACCCAGTTCCATCCTCCGCCTGAGAGCAGCAAGTTGCATGTAATTAAAAACAGTCCAATCCAGTTCTGAATTGTAAACAATGCAGCAGGAACGTCCATCTACTGGCATTACTAAATCTGAGGTGCAAATGGGCTGATCTTCAGTCTTATACCTGTCAGGATACAAAATAATACCAGGGATGAGAAGGAAGGACAGCACACTGAGTACTGCAGAAATAAAAAAAAAACCCATTATTCAGGTATGGCAAACTGAAGCAATTTAAGCCAGAAATGATTGCAGTCTAATATCAGTGTTCAATGGTTTTTGCTGGGTCCAGAGACAAGGAATCACCAGCATAAAAACTTGTCTGTATGATGAGCAGTCTCTCTGCCTGGACTGAGGCAAAGAATGGTGTGGAGAGAGAATGATGGGAATTTACTGTCATTCTGAAAGTAAAAACCCTTCTCCAGGTGTCTGATGGAAACCTGGGAGTCTAGCTTTGGTGAGCAAGTTCTTCAAAAGAAGATGTGGTGTTTAGGTCAGTTAATTGGAATGAAGCATCTTGCCACCCTTAGAAATCCTTTCACTTAATCTTAAACTTCTAATATTGGTGGTTGACTTCTGTTCCAGTTGCCTTCAAGAGGAAATCTGATATCTACCCTGGCAAAGGAGACAGAATCCTGCAGATCTGGCTTCACAGCTCACTGCTATTATGGCACAGCAAGCTTCTCTTTCTTGGTGTCTGAAACCTGGTTGTAAAGATGGCTATGCTGGAAGAAGGCAAGTATTGATTCATGTCTATACTTTCCACTAAGCCTTTTTCCAAAGGGCAGTAAATCTCCAGAACTGATTGCTTCCTCAATAGCTGCTTTTTAAAGTCTTAAAAGTTCAATGCTGGGCTGTTCCTTTTTCCTGTATCTTATCCTCTTTTTCAAAATAACATCAAAATCTAGACATGTTTCTCAGTAACGGTGCTAACTCTTATTAGAGAATACATAGCTGGAGCTTAAATGCCAAGAGGTTAAAATTATTGGTCTTATTACAGATTTCCTAAATGGTTGTTATGCCTGTCCATTAATATATTCAGCTATCTTCTATCTTCTGCTGGAAAACTATAGTTTTGCCTGTTTCCCCAGAACACAAATTATCCATTGTAGTAAGAGGAAAAAGTATGGCTGTGCATCAGTGGGCCTAGGAATGATTATAGTTTCTATTTTTTTCTGACTACCTCTATAAGAGGAAATAAACCTCCAATGTACAGACTTTTTATGGGATGATGCTCTATGTTTTCATCTCCTGCTAACTTACCTAAACTCAACATTTCTGGTTGAAGAAAAATCACTCCTAATTTCTTTAGTTTGCCCACTCTGTGTTCTGTGTGAGCCACAAAAGAGGAGAAGTGAGTGCTGAGAAGCATCCAGCATCCCTGGAAATAGAGTAACCTGAGAAGGTTACTCTTTGCAATTCTTAAGGGTAATTTACCCTTTTATTTTATGAATTCATGGCTGTCCACCTGCATGGACACTTACCTCTGTGGCTATGATGCACTCATTCCTTTCTTCTGTTATCACGAAGACAGACTGGTACATTGAATCTCTTGGAGAGCATATTGCTGATATTCTACATTCTGGCTTTTCACTAAAGCAGGGCAGAGAGAAAAAAAACATTAGTTGACTGCTAATGAGCCTGACTCTCAAAATCTACCATGAATATGGAGGGGTGGAACAAGATAACCGTGAAGGTGTGGGAGGGAAGTGCAGAAGATGAAGTTTCACATGTTCTATACAGTGGCAGGACATTATACTACAAAAGTGGAAGTAAGAAATAGCTGCTGTCTTCCTATTCATCTGCTGTGTCCAATAGCATGCTCATGAAATAGTTCAGTGAAACAACCAAAAAGTGGGTCCCAGGTAAGCCTTTCATTCCACAGATCAGAAGACTGATGAGCCAGTGAACACCTGCCCTCTTTTCTTTAGGAAAAGAGTAGTTATTTTTAGTCTATCATTATTTTCAGTGAGCAGATCATTTTGCCTTCTTAGTAGGTGAAGTACATATTTGTAATCACAATAAAAAAGTCTATTCAGGAAGAAATGTTTTACTCCCAGCCTATGAGGAACCTATCCACTTCTGTTCCCCTTCACAGTACCCATACTAAGCAGCACCCTGCACATGCAGTTTAACTAAAGATAGTGCTTGGCTGCTACACACATGCTCCAGGTATCAAGACTCCTGGATTTGCCCTGGTTTGTTTTAAGTATCTCCTTCAGATATTTTTTTTCCCCCATATTTTCTCATCTCCTTCTAGACTGGTATGAAGATGAGAAGCCTGTAGAAAGCCTAAGGAGGAAAACTGCCTTCTCACCTGTGTAGCCGAAGGGGAGACTTTTCTCCTAAACACTTTTCACTTTTGTAATATTTATCTTCCTGGGTCCCTCTACTTGTCAGGTCTTTTACCAGATTGTAGTCCAGTTTATGATTCTTGGGTTTGTAGTTGGATTTCTCCAGCCCACAGTCTACTTCGAGGTCTTTATTTTTATTGGTGTTTTTCAGCTGGGAAGCTGGGATGAGATTGTCCTTCTGGAAGTCAGACAGGTTGTTCATTGTCTCCGAGTCCTGCTCTGGGTGCATCCTCATCTGCCTGATGACCATTGCTATCATGCAGAACAGGATGAGCAAAGCCACCAGACCCACCCCCATGGATATGGCAATCCAGGGGACTGGTTTAGGAGGAAGTGTGACGGGCACTGAATAAACTGGCAGTTCACAGCGGTTGCCCATGAAGCCAGAGGGACAGTAACAGACAAAGTTGGCACTATAAAGTCCACTGTAGCACGTGCCTCCATTCTCACAGGGTCCAGAAGCACATTCATCCCTGGTTTTGATGTCACAGTTCCTGCCACTGTAGCCTGGCAAGCACGTGCAGGTGTAGTCGTTGATCAGGTCGTGACAAGTCCCCCCGTTGGAACATGGGTTTCTGGCACAATCATTGATGTTTATCTCACATTTTTGACCAGAGAAACCAGGCCGACAACGACATACACGGATCTGACCAAGGTAAAAGCAATTGCCATCTGAGGGAGAATAAAAAAATAAAATAAAAGGAATTAGTCTGCCATGCACTTCACCTAAACCTCTCCCCTACTTTTTTATACTGTCTCAAGAAGAGGGAGGTAATTTTCCAGAACAACTGCTCATCTAGGAGTTCCTTCTAGTCCAGCCAATTGTATCACATTTCCTTAAAATTATCCCCCTTCTAAATGTGTAATAATTGAATTTACTTAATTCTGCCACCTTCCCCATCACACAATGAACTTTGTGCGTTGTTTTGCTGCTTAGCAAATGCCAGTGAGAGCCTCCTCCCCCAGCAAAAGACCAAAATTAGGGTAGATATGGAACAGAGCTGGGGGAGAGGAACTAATGTATCAGATGAAGAGTAGAGGTCAGATTGGATTTCTATCACTTCTGCACTGAAAAGCACAAATGAGTCAGAGACACGAGATTTTTTTTTGATAAAAAAAGACTCACCGTTTGCACACGGGTTGCTTGTGCACCTGTCTACTTTCTTTTCACAATTTGACCCCGTGAAGCTGAAAGGGCACACACAGGTGTAGCTGGCCCCTTGTTCTTTTTCCAAGCATGTGCCACCATTAAAGCACGGGGAATCCACACACGTCAAAGCACTGTGCTCACAGTGGGTGCCATAGTAGCCAGGGGGGCAGAGGCAGTGATAACCATTCTCCATATCCTGCAAAACAAAACATTATTCATTCCACTGTCACTTTGATG